>NW_004567126.1:6048008-6058014 GCF_000260355.1 Condylura cristata
AAAAGAAAAGAAAAGACCAAAGACCACATAGTTGTTGATGGGAATGAAAGAGGAGGCTGAAAAGGGACAGGTGCTCAGATGGAACTGGATACCTGGGTGAACACATCTCATGGTATTTCATAAAACCACTGATCTGCCTTTGGACCAGCACCCAACTCCTTCATTATCCAGCTACCGTCCTGGTGGAAGGCCATTATCAAATAATCCTGCAGTGTAGTATTTAGAATTTTTATTATATCTACCCAACAGTAGCATTTAAATGTACTATTTGAGATACAGATAAATTTTCAGTAGCTTTTGACACAGATTCCTGAAAATATGATAAGTGAATGTTTTAGTTTTAGCAACTCTAGTGTTTTAAGTAGGAAAAGATAGTAAGTTTCTGATATGGTCTGTTATCTTAAAGGAAGCAGATGTAAATCATGGAAAGAATGTACATTGTAGGAAAATAATACCATGTAAGCATGACCAGAGAGTACCTGCTCAGAATGTTCAAATGTAATCAGGTCCATTAAAGAGCACACCACCTATATTTGTGTCTTGGAGAACATAGCAGGAATGTTCACTGTTAATCAGCATAGAAAGTTAACTGGAAACTTGAACATTAAACCAGTGTAGCCCACATAGAGAACAATTACTCATTTCTTGAAGATTCCGATTTGCTAATGAGGTGCAAATGGCAATTGAGTGCCTTCCCAGACTGCACTTCTGTCAGATATCTCAGGGACTTCTAGTTATCTCAGAGACAGTCTTCATATGCACCTCATGTATCTGACTAGTCAAATGTATAGTTAAATTTCCCCTTCATATTTTACAATTAGTTATTAAAATTATGTAATTTCCCTATGCTAAAATGTATAATGAGGTCATTCATTCCAGTCTTTCTTATCAAGTGATTATCTTATTAAAATAGAGCAGAAACCAGTTGTATTTCAGGTTTTTGCAGAGTTCTTTTTGCAGTATCTGCCAAACATGCCCTGCTATCTAATTCTGATAGTAAATGAGAAGAAAGAGATGAAGGATATCTTGAATAAAATTGCAAGACAGCAAGACAGGTGGACCACAGATTTTCTTTTTGGTGGGTCTCACATGAATACGACTTACTAAAGAAAGGCTTATCACAAGAATTCAAATAATAGCTTATGTGAACTATCACCCAGAGAGAGTTTTCACCGAAATTGTGTGCTCAATTCACATTCTAAGTCCTCAGTAAATACTGGGAATTTAAAGAATCAGAAGACAGTATGTTCATGCATCCCACGAGCTTTTACCCTCCAGCTCACTTCTGTAGACCATGAGCAAATCTTATTTTACGTCAGTTATTGCACTGTAAAATGGAAGATAAATTTTAAAAAGGAAAGTCAGCTCTAATCCTCTGTGTCTATAACACAAACGTTAATTTTTACTACTGTTCTAGGGATACATAACTTCACTCTTAGAGTAATTAGACAAGTTGTATATTGTTTCAGACACTACTGAAATAATCCACTAGTTTTTGTTTTTTGGCTTTTTGGGTACAAAGCAAGCTGATTGTGGCAAATAGTTAAGGGAAATTCATTTAGTTCCTTTAAAAAAAATCAGTCTCAAGGTAATGATGGGAATTCAAAGGCCTTTACATAGCTTTTTTTTTTTTTTTTTAAAGATTTATTTATTTATGCTTACAGAACTGGGGTCTGGGGTGCAGCCAGACATGTGTTGGGTGAGAGGATTCACCAGAGACAGAGTGGGGGAGAAGAACAGGCAGGTGGGCAGAGCACACTGCTAAGGGTAGCAGTAGGTGAAACAGGAGAGGTCTGCCACACCATGTGGGTCAGCTTCCTGCCTGGCCAGAGATCGAACTCATGCTGCAGAGGCTTTGGAGAGCTGCATCATGCGGTGCTTTAACCTGTTGCACCACCACCAGGGAGAGCCAGCCTTTACATAGCTTTTAAATGAAATTTTATTTTAAATCATTGAGCTGAAGATTTGCGCTTAGTGTACGAGTTTCTTTCAGATACTAGAACTTTCCATCCTATTTCTCTTATTCAAGAGGATAGTGAAAGCTTTTATTTTGAAATTTTCATTCATGACAGAACTAATTACTTATTCCACAGCTGCTTTTTGGCTTAGCAAACATCATCAGTGACATCATAAGTTCTCCCTATTTTTTTCTTTTACATAGCCAGTTGGTATTATAAATATTTAAAGTGTGAATCAATCTCTGAAATAATTTTAATATACAAGAACATTTCTACAAGGACTCTTTTTTTTCCTTTTGAAGAATAAGAATGTTCTATCCTTCAAAATTGGGCAGCCAGATTTTCTGAAATTTCTATATTCCAGTAGAACATTTACATTTTAATTTAAAATTTTCTTTGATCTTTAATTTAAAAATTTCTATATTCCAGTAGAACATTTACATTTTAATTTAAAATTTTCTTTGGTCTTTGAATCTTAAAATTAATAAGAAACTGAAAAGAATTGTTTTCAATTGAGAAATTTACTGACATATGCTCTTAAAATAGTAAACACTAATGAAAACTGCTGTTAAAAAAAAGTATATTAATCCATCCTTAACCACAATCTTAAAGTCTGTAAAATACCTAACACAGAACTTGGACTTTCACATCTCATCTCTAATGTGGATGTGATCCAGGTATATCAAACTCAGATTTATAAACCCAAAGGATGGGATGGGGTTGTAGTTTTTGCTTAAATAAAAAGATGTGTTGCGGCCTTCCCTGGTGGCACAGCAGGTTAAAGCACAAAACTAAGAAGAGAAAGCCACTTCAGCATGAGTTGGATTCCCGCCCAGGAAGTGATCCACATGGCATGGCAGACCTCTCCTGACCCGCCCACTGCTCCCCTCAGCAGTGTACTTCAATGTTCTGCCTGTTTTGCTCCCCGCTCTGTCTCTGGTGAATCCTCTCACTGCCCCTGCACTCTGGCCTGCAGAACTGGTACCCCAGTTCTATATGCATAAATAAATAAATCTTAAAAAAAAAAAAAAGGTGTGTTGCATAGAAAAAATTCTCCCACTATTCCTTTAATTGTAGATGACCCAGAGTATTTAAAATAGAGCCAAACTCATTACATTTTTATATCTTCACAGTCCTTCTGGGACATATACATCGGCGAGGCTCTTGAGTAGTCTTTGTGGGTGAGATGCAGAAGCGAGGCCTGGGCTGGGTTCATCAGCTGGTCCCAAAGAATGATCACAAATAAAGAAGCCAACAAGGAAGTGGTTTCTTTTGATCTGCTTCAGAGCGTTCCTCTGGACTCTGACATCACTACCATGTTATCATTGATTCAGATATACTTAGATTATCATGAGTGTATCAGGTATGTTGATAGTGAAAAATCCAAAGCACTAGTGAATTTGAATGGCAATCATGATTAACCTTTTATCTCTTAACCCAGAGTGAAGGCTGAAACCTAAAATTATATTTAATTGCTGACTAGTGTTCCATGGTGTATATAAACCACATCTTCTTGATCCAGTCGTCTGTTTTGGAGCATTTAGGTTGTTTTCATAGTTTAGCTATTATAAATAGTGCTGCAGTGAACATAAAGGTTCAGGTTTGCTTTTGAATTAATGATTTTGTGTCCTTTGGGTAGATTCAGAGGTGTAGAATTACTGGATCATATGGTAGATCCATTTTTAGTAATTTGAGTGTCCTCCACACAGCTTTCCGTTGTGGAATATTACTTAGCAGTCAAAAAGATAAACTTATGCCATTCAAAGCAATATGAATAGAGCTGAAGGGATTATGCTCAGTAAAATAAGTCAGACTTCCCAGATACTTGTATATGAACCTGCGAATGTCCAGTTCAGCTTTGGTAACATTGTGTAATGTTTAACTACTTTATTATCCTTTCCTTTATTTATAATGAATATCCACTTTCAAATTCTTACATTCAATGATGATTCCCTAGATTAAAATAAGCACATCTGGTCTTATCCCCTGCTGGGTTAAATTAAAGAGGCTATTTCCAGTTATTCTTTAATTATCTAAGACCATATTTGAAATTCTTAGTTCAGATGACATGAAAGGCAATTATTGTGAGTGTTCCTATTACACTGCACCAGAAATAATTTGTTTGGGCTTTTAAAAGTAGTTGTTTATAGTGTAGAATCAACATTTGTCATTCCTTTTGAACACTGTCAACTGAAATCTCTCCTAGGACCCAGCCCCCATGATTGGAGCTTCATTTTTCAGGACCAGCTACAGAGACTGAGCATCATGGTTTACAATAGGGGTGTCTTTACTGACCAGCTGTGTGCCATCGTTTTAAATGTTATTTTTTGGCTATGTCACCTTAGACCCAGTTCTCTAGCCTTCCTGAAGATCCTACGGGTTACTGGCGCAGCAAATTGCTTCTCTGCTTACATAGCCAGAGCTCGTTTCTGCTCCCTGTGATAATGAGCCCTAACTAGTCTAGGGTGTAAGTCTATGCTAATGTGGGCATATTTGTCAGTCATGCAGATATTAGCACAGAACCCTCTGAGAGGCACAAATAAAATGCTTATTCATTCCCTGAGTGTTTCTGGAACAGGCACCAGGCACCTTGCTTGGCATTTGGACAGAAGGAAAGACACACAAGGCTAGTATTTTCAAATTAGTGCTCTGGAGACAAGAAGGAGGAGTTAGGAATTACCACTAGCAAGTAAGGTCAAGGCACTGTTCAAACAATCATCAAAAAAGCCCTGTCTACCCAGTGGGGTGGTTGTGATCCCAGAGGGAGGACTCTAAATTACTGCATCAAACGTGAGCATCTTGTTAGGCAAGAGGCACATTCACTTTGTACTGTGCCACTATGTGTTCATTCCAACTCTGCTATGTTGCTATTAAATATTTCCAGTGCATCATCATCTATGTCAAATCCAACTTGAATGCCAATCTACTTGGCAGACTGGGCTCCAATCTACCCACTTTGCAGAGGATTCTCCAGTTCCTTGACCCTTAGATTCTTCTTCCTCCCTCCTTTTTATTTTATTTTACTATTTTTTGGAGTGTGGAACTCAGGAGACCAGAAAGGCCAGCCTTTGCATATCACCTTCTTTAAATTTAGTTTTATTTTTGTCAAAGTAATATTTAAACATGTATGTTATAAAATTTCATCCTAATAAGCTAAGTGAGTCTTCTGTTATTCAATGACTGAGGTGTCCTGTGAGTCCTCTGTTCTTCAGTTTTTGGAGAATTCCTTGTGCTATTTCTTAAGTAATGTCCACACATATATTTCTACTTTTCTATCTCTCTGGAATATCTGTATTTGGATGTTGAACATTGTCCCCATCATTTTTTCATCTCTTTCATCAATTTCTTCTAACCAGATTTTCTCAAATCTGGAAGATTTCTTCAAGTTTATCTTCCAATGCTCTCCATTAAAATTCTTTTTTCAACAACATTTTCTTGTTCCTTAATTTTCATTTTTATTATTTCTCATTCTTGTTTTATAAGTGTGATATTTTTTCTTACATATATGAAAATTAATTATAATGTATTGATCGTTTTTTTCTCCAGGAATTGCCTCTGTTTCTTACAGATTCCCTTTTTTCATCTTTCTTTCACTTGAGCCTGTGAACTCTGTTAGAAACTTTCCTTAATTATCTGACTGTCTGCTCATACTTAAGGCTGAGACTCTACAGGTTGTTTGGAAGCTTTCTGTGCAGGGTAAGGCTTGGTGACCATTGAATTCACATTAGTCCAGTTAGGGGTGATGGGTTCAAAAGGGGATGTCCACATGAATCTTGGGTTGGGTAGTTTCTTGTGGAACAAATATAACAATCAGGAGAATAGTATCCTTGCTGCCTCTGTTCTCGGAGTTCAGTGGAAGAGGATGATTGGATAAATCTGACATTTGTCTTGAAACTTTCACTTAGCCCCCTTGTATTTGATATGATAGCTTATTCTAATGTCCTTGTGTCCTAAAGTTTAGAGCCTCTCTGCTCAACTCTTCAAGAATAAGTCTCACATTTTCTCATAGAATGGACAGAAATTATGTTGCTTTCAAAGGATGGGAAAGAGAGCTAAACTTTCTACTCCTTATGAAAACTTTCAACCAAGTCTACTATGTTGACTTTAATTCAGCATTCCAACTTTTAGAGAAACTGTACATCCACAATTCCTGAATATAACTGAGAATCTGTGCTCTAAACTGCCTTACCTTTAGCTCACTCCTTCGCTTCAGGCTTAGTCTGTTAGGCTAGATAAATGCTACTTCTCCATCTATTTTCAGTTCCAACATTCTGCTTATAGGTCTGTGCATTTCTGTTGACCCTACTGTAAGGATTTATGCCTTTTTTTTTACTCTTATGCGAATTCACATGTTTTATATGTCATGTTTAAATGGAAGTCCCTGACACAAGTTTCAAGGACACGCTTACAAGGAATGAAAGATGTCAAATAGTAGTAAATATATCATCATGATAGTGAGATAATTATAGGGTAGTTTCTCACCTTGCCCATCTAAACTTGCACAATTACAGTACTTGTTTTGCTTATGCCTCTTAGATCCGAACCCATAGTAAATTTTAGTCATACCACCTACTTAGCAAAATAGTCTACCTAACACAAACTGTTACAAATAATTTCGTAAAAAAATAATTTTTCACAGTGATAACAATTTTGTCACATATCTGTGAAGGGTTCATAAAACTGACATGTTGATTAGGATCCTTGCCTTCAAGTATAATCTGGTTTAGTTTGATAGGACTGAAATATATCTTCACTTCACACAGCTCAGATCTTTATATTAATGTCAGAAAGGTGTGAGATCTATAGACTTTCCAGATTTCTTTGAGGGCAAAGAGTGTGTCTTATTTCTGTCATATTTCTTGGGCCTAGAGAGACCTGAATATAAGTGGATAATAACTGTTTACTGACAAGAGTTAAGAGCTGAATCTCTTCCTACCAATGGACTGTCCGGCCTTGATCAAGTCTTGCTAAATTGGAATGAAGCCCCAACCGAGAAGGTAACTTATGAGAGGTATAGAGGAACAATAGGGTCAAGAATGGGCTTCAGGGACAGCTACACTTATAAAATGGCATAAGAAGAGTGGAAATAGATGGAAAATCAGGAGAGTGTGGGGTCATAGAAGCCAAAAATGGGCCTTGCAAGCAGCCTCACATGAAATCACATCAAGTACCATGAAGGCAGAAAAATGGAAGTTGGACAAGATCGTGCTCTGCCTTCTGCCAAGCACTGACACCATCACAGCTTACTCTGTAGACAAGGAGTGCTTGTAGACAGGTGCTCTCATCTGTGTGGTAAGGTCAGTTAACTTAGGAACTGGAGACCCTGTTGGTCTCCAGGCCCTCAAAAGCCCCTATTAGACTGGACTTTCCTGCCATATGCTTCTAGATAGATGCTGTCACTATGTTCTCATTACCTAAAAGCCAAAATTTTGCAGAAAGAATGAGTTTAGTTTGACAAAACCATGTCCATTTAATATTTGTATAAACATAGTGCACCATTCTTTTATTGTGGTTTACTTTTTTAATTAATCTAATTATTGGGTTTTTCTACTTGAGGTAACATTAGTTTACAACACCGTATACCATTTAGAGGAACAAATTCACACCTCTTCATAAGCCTATTACCACACCCACCATCAAAGCACTCACAGTGCTGTCCCAAAGGCCACTGGGCCCCCCTCATCCCATCGTTACCACTCTCACCTCCCTTCCCCCTCCCCAGTAGCCTCAATTCTGCATTCAGAGAGAAATTTAATTTTTAAAACAAAGATATATCTTTAAGAATGTGCACCATCTAGATTGAATAAAGCAGTGGAACAAATGATCCATATTTAGATTTTGAAGTTTTCTTTTCTCTTTTAGAATAAAGACAAATTTCATCAATCCTGTTCTTCCTGCCTTTGCTACCTCTTTAAAAACACTATATATGAGTATAATAGACCAGGCAAGAAAATAATAAGAATAATGAACAGCCATATACCAGAGACATTCTATGGGGGTGGAGTGGGGAGTGGGATCAAAAACGGGGATGGGAAGTGCACAGGACTACGGTGATGGCACACAGGTGACTCGGTGATGGGAAACCCACGGAGATTACAATTGAGATAAAAAAAATGTACAAAATGATGTAAAAATAAACTATTACAAAAAAACACACTGCATACATGTAGATGAAAGGCATAACGGGTTATAAATGTATTTGTAGGCAGTCCTAAAATCTGCAACTATAAATTGCTATAAATCACAAAAATCAACTTTGCAAGAGTGTTTTATTCCTGAAGGAGAAAAACCTTCTTGGTTGTCCTTTGAGTGTCGGCAGAGCACTTCTCAAGCTCATCATGAGAGAAGGAGGAAAAGAAAATTCGGGAATGTGTCCTCAGGGAGATTGTTATGCACGAGCATTATGGCTCAGAAATGACATACTGCTGGGTAGCATGTGTGAAATGTACATCCAGAATTTGAATGGTTGTTCATTTCCCCAGAATAGTACATTTCCATACTGTTTGCTCTTGCTCCTTTTGTGCATACCTGTACCAAGTTGAAAATTGCACCTTGCATGTATTTCAAGTGCTCCTCCATCTAGGGATGGAACGTAAAACTATCCTCATAGAGAGCCAAATTGACAAACAACTGAAGCCAAGGGACTTTCATATGTGATTCATTCAGCTCCCAGCTCCCATTCTCTATGTGTTCTGCATGGGTGCATGTCCAGGGCCTTCAAATGCAGCCTTACCATCTTTTTCCTTCCTTTCTCTTCCCTCTCCTCTCATCCCTCCCTTCTCCAGTGGTAATTGCATAATATTCTTTGCAGACTGAGTCCTTCCTCTGCTTAGGTCTACCTTGTGCTGCTTCTTAGGACCTGACAAGATAGGATGCCTAAAGCACACTTAGCCGTTCTCTGAGTTTAATTCAGGCCACTTAGTCACCTAGTTTGAATCTGAATCTTGGCCCTAGTTTGAATCTTCTTAGATTTAAGAAGACTAATGTTCTTGTGTTGTTTTGTGGGACAGTTAGCCAGAGGGAAGCCCCTCGCATGGTTTACCAGCTAGTCCTCATCTACAAACCATCTGTGCCCTTGCATGGTGCTTCTGCAGAAACCTGCTTCCTGCTGAGAGGTTAGGCTTGTTTTGAGGAAGATTCTTAAAATCTTTCCAAAAATAAGGTCCCAGACATGCACCTATGCAGAGCACATAGAGAACTGATGGGAGCTGGGAGCTGAAGGAATCACATCTTAAAGTCCCTTGGCTTCAGTTATCTGTCAGTTTGGCCCTGTATCGAATAGTTTTACCTTCTCCCCCTAGACATAGCCATTGCTGATGAATAGTGGAAAAGGGATGCCTGTGTTTGTTTCTAAAATTTCCACCCAGCTGAGATCATTTACTTGGCATTTATGACTGTCATCAGGAAATTTTCTCAATTACTTTGTGAAAAATGTTAAAACATAGCTTATAATGAATGAGTTAGCATAATAATGACGCAGTATCAATGGATTGGGACCAAATATATCAGGCTTTCTTCTGATAACCAAAGCAGCTTTTGATCATTTTTCTTTTTAGGGGAGAAAACTATAAAAATTATTTATGGGCTTTATGTTTCAGCATGCCATTCTTTTCTTTCTCTTTTTCCCTGAAGTGAAAAGTACAGCCCAAATGGAAATTAAATCAGTGGCAAATAACATCAGTGTTGCTGATCTTGAAATTGTCCTCTGCAGAGGAAAGTTGGGATTGTGCCTTCCTGCCCCATACCCTAAATTGAACTTTATGTCCTCCCCTGAACAAAAGATTGCCAAAACTTTCTTTTTTGAGGCTACATTCAGGGAAGGAATAGTGGAATGTGATCCCACCTTCTGATTAGCATTAATTACAGTAAGTAGTGTTTTGAGGTTGACCCATTTGATTGAGTTTTTTTTTCTCCTAGTGGTCTTACAGCATAGACCAAAAACAAAAGGAAGCAGATAGGGAAATCTAAAGGCGAGTGGAATTTATTTTGCTTTTCACTGAATTCAAAAAAAACCTGGTATATATCTCCAGGTAAATTTAGTCAATTAT
>NW_004567126.1:6058114-6060225 GCF_000260355.1 Condylura cristata
TGTGAGCAAACTTTATCATCCACAAAGGAGAAAATGTAATCTACAAACTAAAACATACAGAGGTAGATATAGAAAACAAAGAGAAAGCTGGTTTTAAGCTTTCTGATCAAATGCCTCAAAGAGGAATTTGAGGAAAATGAAATCTGCATACAAAGCTGTGTTGGTCACAGGCCTGAATTTGATGGTCTTTTCTAAAAGAACCCAAACTGCATTTACACTGGGGCAGAGGGAAGGGATATTTTTACTAAGAGTTACTTTAGGATCATACTGCCAAGGACTCATATCTCCCTGGATATATGGTCTCAAGAAAGAACATAGAATCCATACGTTTTGACCTACTTGTGATGGCCAATTTCTTGCCTAGGGAAGAAATTTTCTTGCCTAGTTCTATCATACATTTGCTTTGGGAAAGGAAAGCAAGGTTGGTTTTCAATAGCATGCTAACTCTTATCATTCATGACTCCAGCTAGATGCCAGAAAAACAGCTCAATTGTGTGCTACATTTGTGCACCGAAGCTCCCTGACCCCCAGGTCTGCAATTTAGTTTGAACTGAATACACATCCATTTTCTTCGTTTGGACATCTATTGTAAGTTTTACCTCAGAAACACCCCAAGGGAGTACTATATCACTGCCCCAGGCTGTGAGAGTTTGAACCCCAGCTCTGCCACTTCGCAGCTATGTGACCTCGGCAGATGACTTAACCTCTCTGTACTTCAACTTTAAAATGGGGACAAAATTATTTTTACTTCATAGGATGACCAATAAGTGAATCAAAGTAAATAAAGCCCATGGAACATTGCCTGGCCCATGGTAAGCACTTTGTAAATATTAACTATTATTCACAAGACCTTAAGCTAAGCCTAAATTTTTAAATCAGCTTTTAGTTTTAAAGGTACTGTGTACAATATTCTTTTAAAACTGATATAAACCCAAATTAGACAGATGATAAGAATGGACAGTATTCATTTTGTGTGCTTTCTCTTCTTAGTGTATCATGTTCTGAGCCCAGAGCACAGAACTGGGGGCTCTGGGGGTCCTGCAGGGGATTAGTCAGGTAGAATAGAGAGATGGCTACCTAGGAAGTCATTCTCTTTCATCTCACATAGGAATGAAGATTTTAAGGAAAGGATTCTGCTCCCTCTAGTTGAGTCTCTAATTCATTCCCCAGGATGCTCAACAGCGGGCTGGATTTCTCAGAGGCTGGGTTGCCCCTGGTACTTTACAAAGAGCCTCAGGAGTTGTCTGGCTCAAAGGAGCCAGGCAGGTTTCTGGATGCCAACTGAGAGGAGGATGAGTTTTCAGAAGCTACAGACCACTCCCTGCTCCCCCTTTCCTCACAGTTGGAACAAAAAGTACAAGGGGCATATCACCCCCACTCAGCACTGCAGTGCCAGGTGCTCTCTGGAGATGTTTGATGTGGCGTTTGATCTTCCCTCCCTCAGTAAGAATGATGTGGGGTGCACAGGGAAAGTTGATGGCCAATAACTGGTCCAGAAACCCAGGATCAGAATCCTGGGTCCAGATTTAGTTAAAAGATCAACAAGTTCATTTTTTTCTTCCAGTGGGGGAGATTGCTAGTTTGCTTTGTGAGTGCTGTTGTTGAATCCTGGATGAAACACTCTCCTGTCAAGGAGACAGTTCATTTCCACAGATCTGCCCAGACTGCGGCCTGTACAGATATTGACCAGGCCCCCGGGTGCCCTGGAGCCTCCCAGGAGCATGGAGTCCAGATGGGAAGGGAACATAAGACAGATTACTGCAAAACAACTGGTGAGATTAAAAACACAGGACCACGCTGATGCCCAGCTGGAGTCAAGCAAGAGCCCATTGAAAAAGGACTTAATGGGAATGGGAATGAGAACTATGAACAGTGTCCCTGTCCTGCCTGCGGGCTATGAGGAGGTGGCATTAGAGATCATGCTGGGCCCAACATGGGTGAAGGTTGTGTAAACAATACCACCATAAATCTAAATGCAGCAAGAGTTACCATCAATGTTTTTGAATGAGTGAGAGAGATGTAAACAAGTCAAATATGTTACATTTCACTTAAAATAGACAGACAGAAAACAGACTGGTGGTTACTGGAAAGGAGAGGAATTGGGGGTGGTG
>NW_004567126.1:6061615-6074603 GCF_000260355.1 Condylura cristata
CAAGGAGGGCCCACCTATTAATTTTGTTTTGTTTTTATTTATTTTTTCCCGATCCCTTATTGGGTTCCTTTATATCGCTCCTATAAGTGAAACCATTCGACAAGAAAAAATATCTTTTAGTTCAGAGGCAGTTGTAATAAGAATGACAAGGTAGTAATACTAACATGAGTGCAGCTTATTAGCTATTTGCCACATACCAGTAACTACACTCAGTCCTTAAAACAACCCTTCAAGGTGATTACAGTTACTCCCTCCATCTAACAGGGAGAAAATGAAACCCTGCAAGTTTAAGTGATTTGTCTGAGGCCCTTTGACTAGTGGGAGTTCCCAGATAAAGTCTTTGTCTCCAAAACTTGTGCTCTCAACCACCATGTACACTCTGCCATATTTGCAGGAGTTGCCCTTAAATAGTCAGGCTCCTCCACAAAATTAAGTTACATGCATTTCCCAGCACAGTCACAACACATTGGATTCAAGGAGTTTTTTAATGGTCTCCTCAGGGACTCCTACACAGAGACCCAAAACCCGAAGGACTATAACATTTATTTCCCCTCATCTCGTTATGAAATGAGATTTTATAAGCAAATCAGATTTCTGGCTGGCTAAAGATTAAGTTTTTTTCTAATGATAAAATCTTTCTAAAATGTATTCCATTCATAGTCACCTTAGAATATCACAAGTCTCATTTCATACTATCCTAATGACACAGAATTGTTGTTATGAGCAAGTACTGTTCTACTCTTATTTCGGGGACTTTGTGTGTGCTATCTGGGGAACATCCTGACCCCCATCTAGGAGATACATCTTTCATCCTCACTGTCACACTTCTATCTCCATCTGTGACCCTGTGTCAAGTACCTGTTTATTTCTTTGCATCATCGTCTCTCTTCTCTTCCCTCAAAACCGTTGGGTCTGTAGTTTGACACCATGGTTTCCATTTCATCCTGTATCCCTTGGACCTAACTCCATGTCCAAAGCACAGGAGGCATAACACATTGCAATAAGTGTTTTATTTTAGACCAGCTTTAGGTATAAGTATAGAGAAAAGCTACAAGAATAATAGAGTATTCCCTTCTGCAGAAATCAAGTTCTTTGTTCACATCTGACATGAATATAATGCATTTGTCCCAACTAATTGGCTTATATTGATACCTAATTATTAACTATTCTAGCTTTCTTTCCTTTTTAGCCTAATGTCCTTTTTCTCTCCGAGGCTCTCATCGAGGATGTTACACGATATTTAGTAGACATGTCTCTTTAGGCTCCTCTTGGTGGTGACATCAGACATTCCTTGTTTTTGACCACGAAGGAGTGGAAGGCCACTGGTTATGTGTCTTGTAGAATATTCCTTGATAGGAGTTTTTCTGCTACAAACTCAGTGGGGTTGTAAGTTTGGAGGAAGAAGGCCACAGAGTTAAAGTGCCCTTCTCATCACAGCATGCCAAGAGTATGTCACAGCAATGTAACATCACAGTTCTTAACCTTGCTCATCTGCTGAAGTGGTCTTTGTCAGGTCTGTCTACTGTAAAGTTAACTTGTTCTTTCAATGCTACACTAGCTCAGGTGTGCTTCTTACACACCAGGGATTAAGAGGCTCCATTCCTCAAGGACAAAGTATTTGCATCTATGATTTGGAATTCTTTTGTAGGGGAGACTTACGTATTTCACCCTCAACTTACTTATTCAGTGAGTTGTTTAAATCAGTGTGTACTCATGGACATTTATTTTACACATTGATATAATTCAATTTTATTTTATTTTATTTTGTTACTCAAATATTCCAGCAGCCATCATTGGCTTTTTCAGTTTGACTCTTGTATTTCTCTGACGTATTTTTATCATTTTCTCATCAATTGTTTGTTATTTTCACAGGGCCTTGATTATTTGTCAAGTATTCCTTCACGTTCTGGAGTAAGACACTTCAGGCTCACCTGAAATATTTTCTGTACCATACTAAGAATCTGTCGCTTCACCACAGACCCCTGGTTCCTTTTACTGTAGGAAGTAATAGAAACTACCATCTGAGCTCTGGGTGGGCACAACACTTCTTAATTAAAGTTAGAATTTGTTTGAATTAATTAAAATTTGAAGCCACACATATATAAAAAATATATATTCCCACCAACCCAAGTGAACAAATATCTTCCCCTTTATTTTTTTTTTTCAGATATATTTCTACACTTATAAAGTCAAATGTCATTGCTCCTCCTCTCTAATCTTAAATTCCTTTTGTCCTTCTAGAAGTAGCCACCATCTTGATGGCACATGGGTGATTTGGTGATGGGAAGCCCAAGGGGATTGAAAATGAGATGGGAAAATGCACAAAATTATGTAAAAATAAACTATTATATATAAAAAGTAATAAAATTAAAAAAATAAGAGTACATAAAAAAAGAATCTTGAATTTAAAATGGCAGATCAAACAATGAAAATGATGGGTTAGGAAAGGTTCTTTTCGCAAGGAGACATAAAACTGAGAATAAAGAGGAAAAAGTAAATTTTGTTGCAAAATTTTACCATTGCAATGTAACCAGATGAGAATCAAAACATGATTGCTTAAAATATACAGGGTCTAAAAAACTTTCATTCCCTTTTAAAATAAATTTCTTTAACTCTAAAAAGTAGCCACCATCTTAAATTGACATACAGACTTTTTCCCCAAACATGCATGGAGTAGTTACAGAAACAAATGGGTATTAAAGAAAAGACTGGTTCTTGCTTGGGCCAATATCCCCACAAACTGGCTGTCCTGGTTGATAGTTATATGTCTGGTCGGCTCCCTGTAACACTGCAGCAGCTGGCATTTGCATTGTCCCTTCTCCCAGAAGTTCATTCTCTCTGCCATTACCTCCAACCACTCTTCTCTAGGCTGTTTCTCCCCATCTCATCCCAATATGCTGCTTAGCAGGCATCCTCTGGTGTCTTCTTGTTGGAGAAAGACCAGTAACCTCATAAGTAAACTTTGCCACAGCAAATTGTAAACTAAGGAGTGCTGGAAAAATATGTTCTTACTGTTCCATTTTCAGTGCCAGAAAAAAAAGGGGGCTGGGAGTAGCATTCATCTGTTTGAAGAACTTGGCTCACTGACAGCTATTTTTTAGCTTCAGGACATTATCAGTTGCTTCTAGCTACTTTTGGAAGATAGAAGCCACCACATTTAAGGCCATCAGAAATCTATAAATTTCAATAGTTGATTTTATGTGTCTTCATTTTTACTTTTCTGATAATGGCTACTGTTCCATAATAAGAATGATATCCAAAATAGAGGAAAAGCTTACTATTAGACTGCTCAGGAAACTAATAATTTCTCCAGCAAGTGACTTAAAATGGAAGACTAATTGTATAATTACAGTGTGGAAGCCTTTAGCTATAATCACCATCCATTGAGTTGTGTTGCTATGTGGGCAGTTTGGTTGATAATGTTCTGAGTACCTAGCATGTTGTCTGCTTACTAAGGGAAGCAGAAATTTGGGGTTTGGGATTTCCAGCCTCTTAGTAGTAAATGTATTTCATTTCTTCCACAGCTTACACCTACTTTGACAAAGGGAAATTTGGAAGCAGTTCTTGAGAACACTTTGATAACACCGGGATAATTAAAACAGGCACAATGAAGCACTTCCTGAGGTAAGTGTTTTTGGCTCCCTGGATGAGCTCCTGGAATGGAGAAACTTCCTTGCCAATTAGGATAATATTTCTGTTCGTCATTTACGATTCTGTAACCAGGTCTCTTAGGATTGCATAACATAGCAATTGTACATTGGCTAAGAGTAATTTGGTCTCAAGGTTCTCCTGCTAATGCTCTATGCATTTTCATGCGACAGGAAAATACTTAGAAATAGTAGGTTACAAGAGAGCACAGGCAAACTAGCCTGGGGCAGGAGTGCACTGAACAACCTTTATACCATTGGACTCTAAACAGTAGTATCTTACTGGCCTTGAGGTTGAGGTTTGAGCAATTAGTAATCTAGGAGTCAATGCAATTTATATAGAATCATTTAATTTAAGGTTTTTTTGGTTTTTGGTTTTTTGTCAAGTCGCCAAACCATAGAGGTTTTTGGTAAAAGTTTATATTCTAAGCTTCTGCTTTTCCTACCTCACTGATATCTCTGAAATCTGCCTTTATTTTTGTTTCCCTGAAGATGTTGCTATACAGAGTTGGTGTGTTAGAGGGTGGTCTCATTTTGCTTTCAAAACCATTTGGCTGGGCCTAGCGTTATATTTATTTTCAAGAGTATTGACTGTCATTCACATTTTACTAATGAAATTCTCAGAGCAATTTCTCGTGATAGTAAAACATGACAAAATAAAGGTAGTCTGGTCTTGAAAGTTAGAAAATAAAACACATTTTCCAGAAGACACACTTTCCAGAGTTTCATTCCCTCAAGATGGTGGCCCCTCTTAACATAGGCTGGCACCTTGCTGTCTTGTTTTCTATAAGCAAATCATTTCTGGGCTTAACTTCTTTTCAGCAATTATCTCATTCTTTTGGTGGCCACCTTGCAGGATGTTCTTCCCCCACCTGGTTGTGGCTATACTGTTGTTTCTGGAGCCCCTCGATCATTGTATATGGGTTTGCTGTGTTCTGATGTGTCTGCTGGTTTTGACTGAATCCTACCATTGTGAAAGCTCTGAGGAGGTCGCTGTTAACCCTTACAGCCACAAGCATTTGTTTAATTGCAAAGAATACTCCATAGCCTGTTCACTTAGCAATATAAAAGGATAGTATTTGGGGGCCCTCCCTAGTGGCATAGCAGGTTAAAGCACAGCACTAAGAAGCTAAAGCCACTTCCACATGAGTTCGATCCCCTCCTGCCCCAGAGGTGACCACATGGCACGGCAGACCTCTCCAGACCCGTCCGCTGCTCCCCTCAGCAGTGTACTTTGTCAGTCGGCCTGTTCTGTTCTGCACTCTGTCTCTGGTGAAGGCTTTCACCACCCCCGCACCTCTGACCTGTACCCCAGTGCTGTATGCATAAATAAATAAATCTTTAAAAAAAAGGATAGTATTTGAAAAATCACTAGAATGTTTGCCAGCCAAGTATTGAACCTGATATAATTTTGGTTGCTATGATAATTAACCCATCTTTTTACACATTCATGAAAAACTGGTATTTGTGAATCCCTTCTGAATGTAAGTGTGTCATCTTTTAGCTGTAGAATCATGTTAACAAAAAACTTTATTGTTCCCTGAAGCTTAGAAATTGGGAGTCTTTTTGAAAAAGAGGGGTTGGGGCCTACTGTTGAATTTCTCCCTTAGTATCTTGCGTCTTTGAATAATTTGAGTGGCATCAAATCAGTCATTTCAGGATAAATTATAGCATTTAGTTTCTGAATAGTCTGTTAAATTGAATAGGTTCAGCACCATGTATGGTTATAAATTTTAAAATTCATTTATATTTGATGATTGAAAACTGGCCCAGTGAAAACTATTTCTGTCATTTTACACAGACTAGCAACATGGAAAATGGAACCAGCATTTTCTTTAGTGTTCTACTACATGTTTTCCTTTTTTCACTTGGACGTATATACTTTATAAATACTACTTGACATTGATTATTTATGTGAAACTGAAGCTAGGCTAGTAGGTTACACATCAAGAAAGAAACCTGAGGATTTTCATTGCTCATTGATTTGAAATAATCGGAGGAAATTCTATCATCACTCCTCCTTAATTGATGATTTTTTTAAATTAAGTTACATTGTACATGTATTCATAGGCTAATGGTTATGGAATTTGGGAAGAGATTAGGGCAAGAAGTAATAATTTTGCATCACAGACTCTATCAGATAATTTAGATTGCCTTTAATTCCCTATAATTCTTGCCCACAGATGTTAGACAGTTTTGGCAATTTGAACCAAAGGATAGGCTATGCAAACATAACCCCAATAAATCAGGTGTTAATTCCCCAAATGCCTTATGCAAGATACAGAGTTGAGTTTCTCTGAGAAAAGTCAGCATTATTTAAAAGCCCAAGAGTGATTCATCTGTGAACTTCTGAGTTGCCATAGAATGAAGGGGTCCAGATACAGCCCCAGAAGGAATGAGATTCATTCTAAAGAAATCAGATCGAGGGAAAGATTGGGTTATAATGGTGTAACTACTCAGAGTATAGAGGAATGGAGAAATGTTTGGTGTTCGTTAAAAAAAGGAAATGACATGAGATATTAAATTAAATACATGTGTTACAGGATTAGTATACCCAGTTGACAGGTCTGTTTTAAATTGAGAGTAGGTATGGAATGTTGAATAAGTACCTACAATCACCCAAATAACACAACTTTAGCCATGGTCTATATTAAAAGAAAAACAGGGATAAATCAATGAGAAAAATGTGTTTTTGTGTGATCTTAGAAATGAGGCTTATTTCTTGACCTCACTATAGCACTGAGTCTTGGAGTTTAGTTTGCATAATGCATTCCATTAATTTCATTTGAAATGATAGCTATAATAGAGCTTTATACATTGCAAATATACAATATCACATTTATATTAATATGGCATAGGGCATTATTTATTTAGAACCTTTAATAAAAAGAATCTTTTAAGTCACCATATAGCTAACTGCTTTCAATCCAACATTTTCACCTGACAGAAGGGGGAGTCAGACAAAAAAAACCTTTTTTTCCCTTGCAACATATGTCTAGCCTTCTCTTAGAGTCAGAAATCTCAACCATTTTCCTCACCTTACACATGAAAGGGCAGAGACTCAGCAAAGTAAAGCAACTTGTCCAAAGTCACACAGCTCATAGTGGAGACTAGATTTGAAGTCAAACTTCTAGAAACTTTCTATTTAACTGGGAAGTATTTCCATTTATTACCAACCAATTTCCACTTCTTTTGAAAGACAGAAGGTTCTGGGTCATATAGTTACAGAATTGGATTAGCCTTTTTTGAGACACTATCTGAGCTTTTGAAATTTAGAAGCTCATACTGCAAAGGAGAAGGGTTATCCATGTGCTTCCAAATGTCTCTGTGACCTGTAGCCTGGTACTTAGTGCCATGGTTCTTTTTCCCCATTTAGAAAACATACATGCACACATGAATCTTGTAAAATATATGTATACACACATGCACATGCCCACCTACACATACATTTCAAATTAATTTTTTCCCATGCATTACAACAAAAACTATACACTCTTGATGAAATAATGTTAAGCTGAGCAATAGTCTAGGCAGTTCTGTGTAGGTGACCTCACTAGTGCTCCATCACTGCTGCCCAACTCTCCTGCCCCTTGGCTTTCACCCTGCTTGCCTAGCCAGCTCTCCGACCTTTCCCTGCTCATGAAGCCACTGCTGCAGTGCAGGGACAGAAATGAAAGTGCCATGAACATGCAATATGTGTTGGTTTGCGTTTCATTCATTTGACTTCTGTTTTACACCGTTGTTCTACTCTGACTCTCAACTCTGCCATGAGAATCTAGTCCTTTGCAGCCTTCCAGATAGGAGCTCTCTGTAGCCAGGTCCCCTCACTTCATAAAACACCTCTTGACAAGCTATGTTCGAATTGATTGACAGTACACCTGAGTAGGAACACCAATGGAGCAACTAAAACTTTCAAAATGTCTGTTTAGAAGGTGCGTGAGCAGCTGGAGACATCGACTAGCGTTCTCTTCTTTATGTCCTTTTAAATGAAAAGTGTTTTGTTTAGGAAACTTGTTTGAGCCAGGAACTAGAATTATTTTGTATATATCTTCCCTCACCAATAGTTTACCTCTTATTTATTACAGGATTTCTTCAAGCAAGAATTAACTTTCATTAGCACATTCATTGAAAGTGTTCAAAATAAACCACTTTTCCTTTATTGTTCCAAAAGAAGACGCCAGAATCACAGATTTAAGATGGAGTAGTGTGGCACTGCAGGTACCTGCATTCCCTCCCCTTGACGAAAGGGGGCGACATAGTTCTAGGTGCCTGTCCCATTTCAGCAACTGGATAATCGCTGGATGGGTCACTCTAACAAAACATCATGAGACAGCTCGCTTTTATTTGGTATCAAAGATATGATCCATTTTGAGTAATTGAGTAATTTGCAGTGGGCGGCTATTCTGGTCCAAGCTAGAGAATGAAACTTAAATAATGAAAGTGATCATAATTGCCGGCAGAGGGACACTGCTGCTTATCAGTCTCAGACTTCATTTTGCCATATATTTACAATGAGCAGTAACAGAAAATACTGGAAATAGAGCCTGTATCTGTAACTCTTACCATTGAATCAGATGTCTCAGTGCTTAAGTGGGGCATTCATGTTAGGAAGCTATAGTAACTCCTTTGGAAGCACTATCAAAATGTGTGATTTTAAAAAATAAAAAGAAAGAAAGAAAATAAATTGCCAGCAAGCCCACTGCTTATACATATAATTGTTAAAAATAAGAGATGGGATGATATTCTTGCTTTCTGGTCTGGAGAACTTAATTGTAGGTTCTACCAAATGTGGTCAATCCTTTCAATATTATGCTGAGAATCTTCCCTCAAAACTAAGAAAAGTCTGGTGATATGAAGAAAAAGAACAAAATAGTTCTGTAATTAAAACAAAGATTATTGGTTTGATAATTCGGGCCAGGAGGGGGAAAAAACAAGCAGAAAAATAAAATCCTTGTGTATAGAGTTCAGAAGAATGGGAGAGAATGGCTGTAATTCTTATTCTAGGAGCAGGAACAGAGAAAGCTATTAGAATCTGTCTCACAGGAATGACTGAGATGTTTCCACTCAAGCTTTACAGTCATAAATGTGGGAGCTCAAACAAAAGAAATTAAAAGGAAACGATGCTATGAATCTGAAAGTCCTTCAGCTCATGTAAGAAACAGGCAGACATTTCCTCCCTCCCTCCTTTATTTTCTTCTTCCCCAAACCAACCACTGATTAACTTATAAGCATTGAAAGATTCATTTCTTCTTTTATGAAGCCTTTTTCACTGAGGTATAGTTGACATATAACATTATATTAGCTCCTGGTATACACCAGAATGATTCAATATTTATGCATATTGTGAGATGATACCCACAATAAGTCTAGTTAACATCTACCACATCTATACCTAGACATCTCTCATGTGTTGAGAACCTTTAAGATTGACTCAGCAGCTTTCAAATCTGCAATGCAATATTCACTACAGTCTCCATGTGACACAAACATCCATTCCTAATTTCTTCCTCTGCAGGGTAAATATGCCAAACCAATTGAACATGCTCCAGAAATACTTAATCTTATTTAATGTTCTTCTCTGCACCTTCAGTAGCTTCTCATAAACTTTACAATTTGGGGGATTAAATAGAGCCAAAGATTTAAGAAATGAACTCCTGGCAACGTTTGAAGGTAAAGAACAGGAACCCTGAGATGCTTATTGGAGATTTTGCTCATCTGATCCTTTCAAGAGGAAGCAAGTTGGGTACATTTTCTGCCATCAAAGTAAGACTTCCAAAGGAAAGGGTACCACTGACATTGCCATCTCAGACCATGCCTTCCCAAAACTAGACTTGTGCCTCAAACACAAAGTAAATTATATCTGTCAAAACATTGTCTGACCTTATTACCTGACTTGAAAAAATAGCACAGAGAACTGGACTTTCAATGAAACATTTATGGGTATGTTTTTCCTTTAGGAAAACAAGGGGGAAATTAAATTGTAATCATAAATAAACTGGTCTGGAACTTACAAATGGGCGAGGAAGCAGTATGTCACTGTCACTTTCCATTGCTAGGGGCATTCCTCTTTTGTTACTAATGAAGTGATCATGTGATGATGAGGGAGGGACGTGGTCCACAGTGTGACAAGCTCTTAATCTATAACTCCTGTCTGCGGATTCCAACTGGGTTTTCCAGTCCTTTGCGTGTGGACTTCCTCAGGGGAGATGAAAAAACAAAGCAAATCAAACTTGATGCTATTTCTGTCCTTTTGTATAAACCATCTAGATGCAAAGCAGCCTCCTGGGCATTTTCTTTTCATATGCAAGGAAGCCAGTGAGCAACTACTTCAAGTGTCTCTGAACACTTTCTGCCACCTAGGCTGACTCTAGATCTCAAGTTATTCATTGAGTAAGCCAGATGGAAAAGTTGCACAGGGACAATTTGGCGGAATTTAAGCTATAATGTGACTAAGTAAAGTGAATACAAAGACAAGAACAAGAAATAGAACCCCTTCTTCTAGGGAGACTTAGAAGCACAAGAACCTGATTGCTATGGAGCCCACAGACATACCCTGGAAGGTTTCATTTGAGGAGCTGTCTCACATGCTGGGAAGGCTTCGCTGATAATAGCACATGGTACCGCCAGGACAGATGGGAGTCTTTTATCCTTGACTTAGTTATAGGGATAATGCCAACCAGCAATTAATATCATTACCATCTGACAGGTGACCGCTTAACAAAGATATTGCTCAGTCTTTTTTCTGGAATAGCTATCCAGTAGGTAGAAAATTGTCCGAAAGATAAGTTCCGGTCTTACCAAATTTCTCATTCATCTAATTAAAGTGTTTCACTAAGGGTTACTATTTTTGCGGGGAGTGTGGGAAGCTAATAACCTAAATCCTGATAGATCTTAGAACATATTTGACTAAAACAGATTTCAGGCTACAATATAGTAAATTCTTTTTTTTTTTTTTACAGAAAATAACTAACTTCTCATAGAAATTTTGTATGCTCTGTTACTGTTGGTAATCACTTTACATATTTTTTTTTTTAGGTTTTGCATGTTTTTTTTTATTATTACAAAGTTTATTTTTACATCATTTTGCACATTTTTTTTTCCATCTCGATTGTAATCCCCGTGCCACCACCTGTGCCACCACCATAGTCCCATGCATTTCCCTCCCTTCCCCCCCCCCCCCCCCCCCCCCCCCCCCGTTTTTGATCCTATTCCCCACTCCACCCCCACAGAATGTCTCTGGTATATGGTTGTTCATTATTTTTGTTATTTTCTCGCCTGGTCCATTATACTCCTGCTATGAGTCACTTTACATATTTTTAAGTGTTACAACTTTCATTTTCTTAAATGAATACACTTATAGAAAAAAATGAAAATGTGTTTCAACAACAACAAAACACTGACAGTACCATTACTCAGAAATTCTATTGTTAACATTTTTATTGTGTGTTTTACCATATTTTCTACCTTGTTATATTCTGTCATTAAAATGATATGTTTTATTGTTTAACATAAACATAGATCATCCCACATATTTCCTTTCTAGCATTTTCTATTTGATAAACATTTCATGGACATTTTCTTACATTATTAGTTATTCCAGAACATAATTTTAGTGCCGACAAAAGAATCCATTATATTATCTTAGTGTTACTTCACAATGTTATTTACTGTTTCCTCCAATCCCATTGGACTTTTATGATGTAGAGCCTAGACCATCATATATTAAAAAAAAAAAAAAAGCTGGAAGAATTTTTATTAACATAAAGGCTTCAAGATATCAGAACTAGTGCTAACTGAGCAGAGAAACAAAGCAAGACTTGATTCATTTTTATAGCTGGATCTCATCATTGAGTCTATTAATTATTCTAATGCATCACCTGGATAACCTGAATCATCTTAGGGTAGAGCTGGAGGGATTTGGTGAACCTTTGAGAAATGAGAAACATCTTCTAGAAGTTACATTGATAGGAACTAAATAATTCTGCTTCCTTGGAAAGCATAATATAAAGAGAAAAGGGTTTGAGTATAGGATTGCGGATAATAGTTCCCCTTTAATGCTATAACAGAGTTGTTTTGAGACTGACCGGTACCATGAAGTAGTTCATACTACAAGTATGACAAATTCACAAACCAGAGATACTATGAATTTTATATGACTCGTGAGGATAAACTTTATAGTTTGTTGAGCTATGAGTGGTATAGGTAGGGTGTGCAAGAAAGAACTTTTTCTTTAGTCAGAGCTAAGAACACACTTGTCAGGAGGTAGAGTTTTAAACAATTTAGATGAGAAAACATTGCAACCTCTGAGGGGAACCAAAGATCTCTATGTTTGTTCAAGGGGCTGAAACCAAGGACTATTGAGTTTGGTCAGCAGAAAAACACTGGCACCACACAGCCAGGCCCTTCAGGAGGCCAGAGGTTGCTAGAGGAAGGCAGAGGAGAGGAGGAAAGAACTACCACAATGGAAGTCAAATAGTGACCTCAAAATGCACTGAGGAGGAGCCGGGAACAGACCAGGGTGAGCCAAGAAGCCATCCATGCAGGCAGAAGTAGAGTTGCCATAATGTGGTTTTTCATTATATCTGAGGAGAACCGGCTTCTAAAACACAGACTCTTCTCAAGGTGTGGATTTATTTTCCAAAGTGGTTTAAGATAGAGATGGGAAAAGAAAAGGCTGTAGTGCGTCACCCTTTACATTCCAAAATATGATCTCCTGAGTGGCTTGCAGTCAGAACCACTGTGACTCTCAGACCCCCAGCTTCCCTTGCGAGGATGGGTTTTGTAGCTCTGCAAAATAAATAAACCTGGGATCAGGAAAAGGAAAGATGTGTAAAAACCACGTCTAACCGTTGCTTTTCTCCTGGGTTCCCTTCCTGCTGGTGGTGGCTGCTTTGTGCTCTTTTCCAGAGTTCTGTTGGAAGGTGCTGTCTTTTGTTTTTGACAGAATGTTGATCCAGGTGTGCCTGTATTTTTACTGTAAATTTTTGTGGCGCTGCCTGAAATTTGTAATGAGGAAGCTGACTGGAAGGTGTGAGCTTCAGCGGATCTGTTACAACACCAAGCCTGGCGCTTCCAGGACCATGAAAATCGGTAAGTGTGAAATAAAGCACCAGGAAACACGTCTGCTGGGTGGAATTGAGGCTTTAGTGTTGGACTTCAGTAATTTCAAGCCACTATTGGAGTAAAATTTCTGCATGACTGTTTTTGTTTTACAGAAACCTCCCTGAGGGATTCAAAAAGTAAGGTAAGAAAATTGTGTACATATCAGCAGTTCTTCTCTTGGAGGTTTACCTCCGTCATCAAAAAGCAAAAAAAAAAAAAAATAAAATAAGAAAACATGT
>NW_004567126.1:6074703-6098816 GCF_000260355.1 Condylura cristata
TTTGGATGAAAAGGGCCACTGTGTGAATTTCTAGGTAGACTTAATGATGCCCTTATTATTTCATTATTGAATTAATCCCTTTCTACACCTCTCTCAGTATCAATTGAAAATCAGGACAGTGATATTTACTGGTATTTCCTCAATATTTGAATCATTTTTCAAGCAAGCCCACTGCCCTAGCTTTTATGGCTGTAGTTAAGCATCTACCTCAGAAAGAAAATCCATTTTCCCCAAGAATCTTGATATTTTCCTGTTACAATTTAATTCTGACCTCCTTAAGACTATATCCCTCCAGCTTTTCACTCAGTCATAGACACAATACCCATGAACAATTCAAGCTGTGTGTGTGTGGGGTGAGAAAAAGAAAATATAATATTTCAATAGAAGTTGATTGAGAGATGAAAATGGTTAAAGAAAACTTATCTCTGTTTTATGTTCATGGCCCTAATCAGGAAAATTGCACTAATTCCATTGTGAAAATGTCCTCAATAGAATTCAAATACTAAGTGAAGTTTTGCTTTAGTTTAGTTTAAAATATCTTCAGATAGATATTTTAAAAGGCAAATGATTCTACCATCTGAACAGAAACCAGAGTATTTACATAGACATTTTAAACAAATACTTGCCACCCCTATGAAAAAGAGTCTCGCTGTATGATAAAGAAACTGACTGAAACATGCTTTCCAGCTGTTGCAGACAGCCGTGAGTGTTCACCCTGATGCCATTGAGAAAACTATAGAAGACATCATGGAACTGAAAAAAATTAACCCGGACATAAATCCACAGTAAGAATGGGTTTAATATGCTATAAATATAGAACGCCAGCTCCTCCGTGGCCAGGTGTCCCACAGGCACCCTCTCTGTCTCCTATGCCTTCCCTCTTCCCCCTGCAGTCTTCTGCAGTATTACAAGCTACAGGTGAAGAATGAAGGGAAAAGGTGCCTTTTCCATGTTTGTAAATAGAGCATCTTTGTACAGCTGTTGTGAAATTTATAGAGATGCTTCTGAGGTGCAATGAATGTAAGACATTTGATGGGTAACCCTGATACCAGAAGAGAAAACTAAGGAAGCCCATTCATCAATAATTGCTCCATATGTTACGTCTGTTTTACATCAATAGTAAAGGTTCAAATTGCAAATGTGTCTGAGCTGATTCTGCTCCTTCAAGAATCCTCCTTCTGTTCATGACAGGCTCATCCTCTCCGAGCTACTTCCAACCTGCTTGTCAAGAAGACAGGCATGTGTGGGAGGGAGAGATGGTTTTCATGTGACGACTTTAGAACTTTGTGATTTAAGCATCTCATCTTGGAAATATTAAAATGCATTTGGCAATGTACATGACAGTTAAAATTAGCTTTCTATTTTCCATTGGGTGCAAAAATTTTTCAGTAGAATTTGGGACTAAGACTATTGGGTAGAATAAATTCTGCATGTAGATATACTTAGAAACAGCTTAGGGAGGCAGTGATCAAACTGTCTTTGAGATGTACACACCTGAGAACTTCAGATGTTAAAGCGGAGTCTTCTGATTGCCAGAGGTGAAAGGAATTTTAGTGTTAACTTACTTAGGTGTAGCTCTGGGAAGGATTCTAAGTATTAGCTAATCAGGCCTCATCACAAAACTTCATTTCCAGGTCAACATAGCATTTTCCTGCAGCCTCTTCAGCTAATTGCTGCCTTTTCTTTATTCAGCCATTAAAGGTTGATTTAATTATGCTGTACATGTCTTTTTGAAGCCTTCTGACATATACTTTATTCCTTTGGGAAGGCGATAAGAAGGCAATTCATTTTGAATTAAATTGAACCAGAAATTTAAGACTACAACTGAACATGAGGGATTAAGCCTATAATCATATTTAGAGATTAGATTTAATAGCAAATCTTTTGTATGTTTCCTTTATGAAAGCTCTGTGTTTCAGTCAAAAGCTCTTCTTTACTTTCTATTCTTTTGATTTTCTTTAGGGAGAAAAAGAAAATGCTTGTTGATAGTGATTGTGGTTTTACATCTCAATATGGATGTTAGTGCTTTTTTGCCAGATTAACATTGATAAAATGTGATTTTTTAAAAATTAGATAGTTTTCTGGAAAGTAAGTAAATCAAGAATGAGGAGGGGAAGGCCAGTGGAATTATTTTATCATTTTTCAGGTTATGCTAATATTAAGCTTACTTTGTTTTTATTACATATTTTGAAGTACTGCTTGTGGTGGTAGTAAGAAGCATGACAGTAAAAGTTGAATTGGTTTCTCTGTTCCCTCACCTTTTGTTTCTCCCTACACTTTTCTTCCTCAAAATGAGCTCCCATCTTAGTCCTGTGTTGATTTTCTGGGTGGCCAGGCCACTGTGCCCTTGTCCTAAATTTAAATATCTGATCACATTTTGGTGCTAGGATAATAAGTAGCATAGGGCCATGAATGTTCTCAATTATGTGACATAAGTATCCTCTATATTTGGAGTAACTGTGGAATCTTAAGACATAATTCTCTGTCTCTTCAACTTTAGATTTAATCTCTGCATCTCATTTAATTCCTTGCAAAAGAAAATACTATGACTACCACCACAACAAAAATTTTCACTTTTAGTGAGTGAATTAGAAATAGGAGTAGAGTGGATAATAACTACTGGGTTGGATCATATAAATACACAACCCTCTTTTTTTCTGTTTTATTTTCTTACATTATAGTTTGCTTTTGTACAATATTTGATTCCTCCTTTCAGTTGTAGTCTCGTAACTCTCTCCCTACCATACCACCCATGACCCATTATCATAATCCCCATACTTGTCACTTCCCTCTTTTGACCCCTCTCCCTCTCTGTTTCTGGCCAGATTGCAAGTTTTGCAAGCTATGTTCCACCTATACATGAAACCATCTGATATTTTTCTTTTTTCTTCTGATTTATTTTGTTTAGCATAATCCCTTCCAGCTCCATCCATGTTGACACTAATGGCACGTGGTTATCATTTTTGACTGCTGAGTAGTATTCAATTGTGTATACATACCATATCTTCTTTATCCAGTCACATGTTTGGGGACATTTAAGTTGTTTCCATATCTTGGATATTGTAAATAGAGCTGCAATAAACACAGGAGTTCAGGTTTCCTTTCAAATTATTGTTGTTGTGGCCTTTGGTTAGATTTCTAGTAGAATTGCTGAATCATAAGGTAGATCTATTTTTAGTGTTTTATGTGTTCTCCACACAGCTTTCTAGAGTGGCACATCCATCATTCACTATGAAGGTGAATGACTGTGAAGAGGATAGCAGGGAAAAAAACATGTCTGAGACCCTATCTTTAGGTTTTAAGATCCCAGCAAACAAATATAGAACAATTTATATGACTGTAATTTATCTGAAAAAAGATCTTGATGATTAGCCATCTGTTTAATAAACTTGTTATACATGTGACAGCTTAAATAGACCCTGTTTGACTTTCTCCATTGTTAGAGAGTAAGAATAGAATTCAGGTCACAAGCAGCACATAACACATGTGTGTTATGAGTACCTAGTTGTTTTTGTTTGGTGAAATATTTTCAGAGGGCTGTTATGCATACTACCTTTGCTTTCAGCAAAGCGTCTGAAAATTAATTATGTTTCATGAGAGGGAGTTGAAGGAGTGGGGCTATTATTTCTTTATTTATAACCCTGGAGATGGAACTAACGGAAAAAAAAATTGCTATCTTAAAATAAATAAGCATGGCAGGGGAAAGGTGGACATACATTGTACTCAGAGAACAGAATTTGGACCACCTGTTAATAAGGAAAGCAGATTTTGTTTCTGCAAGTACCAAGTTCTTCCTTTGGTATTGCCTCATGAGTCAGGGTCCTCCCAGGCAGAGGTGTTTTTGTTTTTGTTGTTGTTTTATTTTGAAAGTTGTCGACCCTTATACCTCTGAGGGCTTTCTCTCTTTTCCCACCTACCCGCCCATGTCTTTTACAAGCCCTCCTAGGGGAGCTAAGGGATCCCTAAGATCCCATTATTTCTATACTTTTCTATGTCTTATTTTCAAGTCACCTGCATAAAGCACTCCCCTTGTCTTTAAAATCAGACTTTTGCAAATTGACTGAAGAAACACCAAAAGACAAGGTAAATTGTAGCCAAGTTCAACAACTGTATGCCATGGGGCTTTAGGAAGAAATTGTGCTTCTATTAAATAGATCCTATTTGAACAATTTCCTAAATACTATATAAATAAAAAGTCCTCTTGTGTGTCATGTAGTTTTCTTTTCCTCGTGTGCTACTTCTGTTTTTTCTCATCAGTTTCCCCCCACCATGATCCCTATGTTCCCTTGCCCCCCTGTCTTCCTCCATCCCTCTTAACCTGGGAACCTTCAGTATTTAGTGATGTTTCCTTGTTTTTCTAATATTTTATGTTGCCAAATTGCCCACTATGTAAATGTCCAATACTTGTTTTTGCCATTATGACTTGCTTAACTATGTTTCTTCTTTTTTTTTGAACTCCTTAGGTTGGGTATCTCTCTCCAAGCTTGCCTTCTGCAAATTGTTGGTTATAGAAACCTTATTGCTGATGTGGAAAAACTGCGCAGAGAGCCCTATGATTCTGAAAATCCCCAACATGAGGAGATGCTTTTGAAGGTTAGTCAAAAGAACAATGAACAGTAGAATAATGTCAATCTTTGGCTCAGGTCAGTTCTGTCTGCCCAGCACCCACCATGTGTTCACATGCTCTGGATTTGGAGAACTGGTAGAAAAATGATACCACATGGGCAATGTCTCCCTCCCACCCCCACACTGGGCACCGCTCACTTACTGCTTGACATGTCAGAGGCACACATGTTCATTGGAAAGTTTATGTAAGAAGTTAAATGTAAGCCTGGTGTTCTTTGGTGCTCTGAGAAAGCATTAGGTGATTTCTGTGGGCTCTGGCTTAGATTGTTTAACTGTGTTCAAAACCAATAAGAGAAATAGCATCTGTCAAAGACTGACCTGGGATTTCCATTTATGACTTTTAATAGACATCAAAGAAGATGAAGTTGGTTTCTGCTTCAGCAATCGCCCTCTTGGGAAATTACCCGAGATCTTAATGATGATTATTTATTCATGTGGCTTGGAGAGTCTTAGAAGAGGAAGTCAAGGTTTATAGCTGATGGATTAAAAACAGCTGGAAGATGAAGATGTTCTTATAGTCATTCTGGCTGTCAAAGCATAACCTTAAATTTTAAAACCTTATACAATCTGATGGTATACTATAAAACACCAATGAAACCACCTAAAAACACTTAAATGTGAGTTTAGAAATTAAGCTCAATCTTTAGAACTACTCATCTGAATTGTTTCCTAAGTTCACTTTGGAAAACATATGTTTTCTTGGGTGGAGTGTTTCCTTGTCCTTTTGTAGAATTCAAAAAGACACAAAGAGGAAAGAAAATATTTGTTTAGCTACCTTAACTTTATTGGAAAATGTCCCCAGCAGCTGTCATTTTTCAGTGTCTCCTGTTGTGGTTTTGTGTGAAGGAGTATATGTTTCTGTGTATGCAAGTACTTAAGCATATGACTCACTTGTATCTACTAATTAGTGCTAGATCTGATGTGAATCACTAAAAATTAAAGACAACTCACTCTTAACAATAGTTTCCCTTTCTTTTCTCCCCTTCTTAAACTTGACTAACCTAATGACTATCATCTTCTTTTGTTTTTTATTTTTTTGTTTTATGGTAAAGGTAGTCAAGTTCAATAAAATAATCTAGGGGTGGGAAATCAGAAATGAACGAAAAGAACAAGATGATGTAATTAACAGACTGGCTACAGTGTCTGAAAAATGCATCAAAATGCTATGAATTTATTAGAATTACTGGGTTCCAAAAAAAGAAGTATTGGATTCCTTATTTTGATTAATGTACAGCTCTGGCAAATTCTTATAAGGATAATATAAAGAGAAATTTCTTATGCTTATATTTGATATTATGCTTTCTTTATTATTTGTATATTTACATTATTGTTCATTTTACAACAATATTTACTTCCCCCCTCCCCTACCCATCATCACCATAGCCCCCCCACCACATTCCTCCCTCCTTCTGACCCCTCTCTGTCCCCATCCTCTGTAGGATCTCTTTGGTTTATAATTGTTTGTTTTTGTTTTGTTTTGTATTGTAATAACAATACACTCCCCCCCATCTTATTTTGTTCTCTTAAATTCCTTTCATAAGTGAAAATATTTGATATTTTTCTTTTTCCTTCTAACTTATTTCACTAAGCCTAATCCCTTCCACCTCCATCCATGTTGCTGCAAATGGCATGAGTTTATCTTTTTTGATTGCTGAGTAGTATTCCATTGTGTGTGTGTGTGTGTGTGTGTGTGTGTGCGGGCACTCACATGCGCTTATACACACCACATCTTCTTGATCCATTCATCTAGTTTTGGGCATTTGGGTTGTTTCCAGGATTTACCTATTGTAAGTAGTGCTGCATTAAACATAGGGGTGCACATATCCTTTTGAATTATTGTTTTTATGTCCTTTGGATAGATCCCTAGAAGTGGAATTGCTAGGTCATATGATAGCTCCGTGTTTAGTAGTCTGAGGAATCTCCACACAGCTTTCCATAGTGGCGTTACCAGTTTGTATTCCCACCAGCAATATAGAGAGTTCCTTTTTCACCACATCCTTGCCAACATTTGTTGTTGTTAGTTTTTTTGATATGTGCCAGTCTCAACTGGTGTGAGGTGGTATCTCATTGTGGTTTTGAATTACTTTTCCCTGATTATGAGAGATATTGAATATTTTTTCATATGCCAGTTGGCCATTTACAGTTCCTCTTTGGATAAGTTCTTCTGCCCATTTCTCAACTGAGTTTGTTTTATTTTTGTTGATTCGAGCTCTTTGTATATCTTTGTATGGAAAGCAAAGATTTTTTTCCCAGTCAGTAGGGTGTATCTTTGTCTTGGTTAATGTCTCATTTGCTGTGTGGAAGCTTTTCAGTTTGATGTAGTCCCATATTTTATCTTTTCTTTCATTTTCTTTGCTTTGAGTGAAGAGTCTTTAAAGATGTTCTTGAGATGTATGTCTCATAGTGTTTTACCTATATTTTCTTCTATATATTTTATGGTTTCAGGTCTTATGCCCAAGGTCTTATGCTCTATTTATATGAAAATCAAGTTGATTTTTGTACGTGGTGTGAGGTAGTGGTCTAGTTTCATTCTTTTGCTTATGTTAGCCCAGTTTTCCCAGCACCATTTGTCAAACAAATGGTCCTTGTTCTATTGTATATTCTTTGCTTCTTTGTCAAAGATCAATTGTCCATATAGGTGTGGGTTTATTCCTGGACTTTCTATTCAGTTCCATTGGTCTCTGTGTCTGTTTTTGTTCCAGTACCACACAGTTTTAATTATTATGGCTTTGTAGTATAGATTAAGTTTGGAAGTGTGATACTTCCGTTTTCCTTTGTTTTCATCAGTAGAACTTTGGCTGTTCTTGGTTTTCTGTGGTTCCATATGAATTTCATCAGTGCTTGTTCTAATTCTTTGAAGAATGTTGTTGATATTTTTATTGGAATAGCATTTAATCTGTAAATTGTTTTTGGCAGGATGGCCATTTTAATAATGTTAATTCTTCCAATGCATGAGCAGGGGCTATTTTTCCATTTCTTTGTGTCTTCTATTTCTTTTAACAATGTTTTATAATTTTCTTTCTATAGGTCTTTTGCATCTTTTATTAGGTTTATTCCCAGGTATTTTGATTTTTTGTTGTTGTTGTTTGTTTCAATTTTAAAAGAGGTGGCTTTCTTTATTTCTTCTTCATTTGATTGTGTATAGGAATGCTACTGATTTTTGTGTGTTGATTTTGTATCCTGCTACTTCGCTGAGCTGGCTGATTATTTTTGGGTAGCTCTTCTGTGGAGCTTTTAGAGTTCTCTCTATATATTATCATATTACCCACAAATAGTGATAGTTTTACTTCTTCTTGCCCTGTTTGAACTCCTTGTATGACTTTCTCTTATTACCCTGGCAAGGAAATCCAGTATTATATTGAAGAGGAGTGGTGACAGTGGGCATCCTTGCCTGGTTCCTGATCTTAATGGAAAGGCCTCCAGCTTTTCACAGTTGAAAATAATATTGGCTGTGGGTTTGTCATATATGGCTTTTATCACCTTAAGGTATGTTCCTTCTATCCCTAGAATTTCAAGGGCCTTCATCATAAATGGATGTTGAACTTTGTGAAAAGTTTTTCAGCATCTATTGATACATTTATGTGGTTTTTTATTTTACTTTTTTGTTGATGTGTTGGATGACATTTATTGATTTTTGTATGTTGAACCATCCTTGTGCCCCTGATGAATCCCACTTGATTGTGGTGGATTATCTCTATGATGCATTGTTAGATTCTGTTGGCAAGGGTTTTGTTGAGGATTTTTGCATCAATGTTTATTAGGGAGATTGGCTTGTAGTTTTCTTTTCTGTGATGTCTCTGTTTGGTTTTGGTATCAGTATAATACTGACTTAATAGAATGTATTTGGCATTACTCCTTCTTTTTCTATTTTTTGAAAAAGCTTGTGGAGCATAGGTACTAATTCATTTCTGAATGTTTGGTAGAATTCATTTGTGAAGCTGTCTGGTCTGGGCTTTTATTTTTGGGGAGTGATTTGATTACTGCATCAATTTCACTGTACATAATTTGTCTGTTTAGATATTGTATTTCTTCTATGTCTAGCTTTGGATGTTTATATCGTTCTAGGAATTTGTCCATCTCTTTTCTCTACTAGGTTGTTAAATTTGTTTGTATACAAGTGTTCATAATAATCTCTGATTATTCTTTTTATTTCATTGGAATCTGTTATGATTTCTCTTCTTTCATTCAGGATTCTATTAATCTGGTTTTCTCTCATTTTTTCTCTGTGAGCCTGGCTAGAGGTTTGTCTATTTATTTTTTCAAAGGATCAAGTTCTGTTTTCATTTATCTTTTGGATTGTTTTTTTAATTTCTAATTCATTTATCTCTCCTTTAATTTGTATTGTTTCCTTTCTTCTACTGGCTTTAGGGTTTTGAAATTTTGCTTTCATTTGTAATTTTTTCTTTGAAAAGCTTTGCTACCTGATATATAGATTCTAGATGTTCATCGTTGAAAATCAATGTGCATATATACTACATTGATTTCCCCACTAAAAGTCCATGTCTGTATTTACCACATTTTTGTCCCCTTTCTCCTGATTTTCCCACTTTCAAATGAGATGCCCTCTGAACTGATGATATTTGGGTGCTTTCCCTGTACCTTCTTGGATGATCTATGTGTGCATACTGTCCATAGTAGGTAATCTATTGCCATAGGATTTAAGTGATTTGATTTATAAACATATTATCAGTGTACCTACTGGAAGTCTTAAAGGATAAAATAAGTCTGGAGTTTATGATCACTTAAACATAAGATGGGATGAAACTGAATGACATCACTTTATGTTCCTCATCCATTTCTATGAAATGCTTTCTAACTGAATTAATAATAAAAATAAATTTTTAGATGAGCTCATGTACTTTATAGGAAAATACAATCCAGTTAAAACATCCTCCTGGATGTGGAGGAAAAGGAAATCTCCTGCACTGCTGGTGGGGATGAAAACTAGTACAACCACTATGGAAAACTGTTTGGAGGTTCCTCAAACTGCTAAAAGTGGACCTTTCATATGACCCAGCAATTCCACTCCTAGGTATCTACCCAAAAGACACAAAAACACTGATTGAAAAAGATACCTGCACCCCCATGTTTATTGCTGCTTTATTTACAATTGGAACAACATGGAAACAACCCAAATGCCCAAAAGTAGATGACTGGATTAAAAAGATGTGGTACATATACACAATGGAATATTACTCAGCAACCAAAAATAAATAAATAAGCACATGCCTTTTGCAGCAACATGAATGGAGCTGGAAAAGATCATGCTTAGTGAAATAAGCCAGAAAGAAAAGGAAAAATACCAGGTGGTTTCACTCATAGCAAGTATAACGGACCAGACGAGAAAATAACAATAATAATGAATAGCTATATACCAGAGACATTTTATGGGGTGGAGTGGGGAAGGGGATCATAAAACAGTTGGAGGAGGGAAATGCACTGGACTATAGGGATGGCACGCAGGTGATTTGGTGATGGGAAGCCCACAGGATTACAACTGAGATGGAAAAATGCACAAAATGATGTAAAAATAAACTATTACATTATTTTAAAAAACAAACACCCTCTCCTGATGGGAAGAGACAGTCCCAAGGTTATCTGGCTGAGAATTACTTCACCCTGCATGAGTAAATAACTGAATGGTCTCACGTTGTTACTTCAGCAACAAATTTCAGACAGGCAGAAAGCTTGGGACAAAGGTTGAGTGCAAAGAGAAGAGCCATATGTGGAGAGGATGGGACCTGTGTGGTGATCAGCTGCTTGGGAGCACAGCTGCCCTATCTGTAGTGTCATCTGCTGCAGGAACCCCCCTTCCTACTTCTGATTTCCTGTCCTTTCTGGGTGTAACAATTGTATGAAAAGACAAACAACCTATTCATTTTATTATAAAATAATTTTTACCTCTTATCCTTCTAAAAAAATTTTTAGGCTTCCTCCAAGGAGTCTCTGAAATATCTTATAGGAACTGCTGTCATAGACAATAGAAAGATCCAAAACTAATATATTTGCATGCATGCACTTCACAGAGCTCCTCTTAGTAATATAATGTATAAATCTGAGTGAAGAGCAAAGTGTATTTATGTGTGTATATAGGCACGTAAATTTCCTTCTTGTCCTAATGTTTCTTTTGTCTCCAGTTGTGGACATTTTTGAAGCCCAATACACCCCTGGAATCTCGGATTTCTAAGCAATGGTGTGAAATTGGTTTCCAAGGTGATGATCCTAAAACTGATTTTCGAGGAATGGGCCTCCTGGGACTGTACAATTTGCAGTAAGTCCAATGAAGAATGATTAAGTAAGACAGTGATGCTCTGCTGAAATGGGAAAGTTGAGTAATTAGTACCAAAGCCCCTTTTCAGAAGGCTCTAAGAAACATTTAAGTCCTCTGAGATACAACTCAGGTTCACAAAGTGTTAAAAACTATCAATATCTGTCTTATTTGAGAGACTTTGTGCATGTTTCAAAATCTATTTTATGGTACTTTTCAAAAACTTTGGTTATGAAACAAAACATATGCAATAACAGAGGAAGTGTGTAAAGAACCTCTTTGACTAAACACCCAGATTCAATATTAAGATTTTGAAATATTTGCCATGCTTTTGTTACTGTTGTTTTTCTGGTTCTTTTTGTATTTTTGGCAGAACTATGTTCATAAAATCCTACAGTTCACATTTCAGTATACAGTTACCTTACTTAAACCACAATGCCATTATCACACCTAAAAATTTCACAGTGATTCCATGGTGTCATGTAAACACAGCACATATGCCTGTTCCCAATTCTCCCTGCAATGTCTTTTTTGCAGCTGGTTGTTCTGATCCAGTTCCATACACTCTCCACACATTGTGCTTAACGATCACGTCTCTCTGGTCGCTTTTCATTAGAATCTTCCCCGCTCCTCGCTTTGCCCCCACTCCAAGTCATTAATTTGGGCAAGATTCAGGTCAGTTGTGTGTTTGCATTTGTACTCATCCCCTGAATGGCCTAAAAACCGAGGTATTGGGAAAGGCCGGCATAGATTCCTGTCACCACAGGCGACAGCAGAGGAATCATGGCCGCTGGCTCCACTGGAGAGCCCCCAGCTGCCTTTTATCTAGTTCTCCCCATCTCGTGTGCTCTTCACTGACCCATCATTCATGGTACACAAAGTGCTTTCCTAATTTTGTTTTTTTTCTCCCACAATTTTTGGCTGCAATTCCATAAAGTCTGCTTCCTTTATCAACCATAGTTATTTGGTGTCCCTGAAATGTAGGCAGCACAGATGCCCAACTAATTAAGTTGCCAATTTTCCATGAGGAGTTGCTGTCCTGATTTTTCCTAATAGTGATCATGAACCTTTCACTTTGTCTATTTGTCACTATCATTTTTAATCCCTATTTTTTTTGAAAGGATCCATTATTTTTAAAGATTTATTTATTTATTCATACAGAATTGGGGTATAAGCCAGAGAAGCAGGGGCGGTGAGAAGCTTCAGAGACAGGGTGGGAAGCAAAACAGGCAGATCGATGAGGTACACTGCTGAGGGGAGCAGAGGGCGGGTTTAGGAGAGGTCTGCCGTGCCATGTGGGTCACCTCTTGGCCAGAGATAGAAATTGCACTGAAGCGGCTGCGGCCAGCTTGCATTTCTGTGTCCTAACCCATAACGCCACCAGGGAGGGCCCTTAATCCTTAGTTTTTATATGCTTATTGTGATTCAGTTCATTGTGTCCACTATTTCTGTGTGTGTGTTTGTGTGTGCTTTAATGCATCATTTGTTCTCATTTTTCTACCAGAAGGAGTTTTTTTTCAGTTGGCCTTATGTCTTAGGTCACTATCCTATTAGGGAGAATGGTGATATATTTTAAATTAAACCTTGAATTAGATCTTAATCAATGTTGATACTACTTCATATTTCTCTCAAATGTTTGCCTTTGTTTAAATTTAGGGAAATTTAACTACCATCCATTCTTATATGTTTTAAGTGCTACATTATTATCTAATGTGAACAAAGAATAAGCTTTACTGACAAAAATGGTGATTCAAATAAATAGGAAGACAAAGGGCTTTTGAATACATAGAGCTGGGACATTTGGCCTTCCATTTAGAAAAAAAATAGTTAAAGTAACTTCGCTACTGCACCTCAATTCGACAAACAGAATGTCAAAAACAAGTCTTTAACTATGAGGAGAAAATCTTGGGGATACAGAAGCGAGGAGGGTACTCTTAAAAGCACAAACAGTGCCCTCCCTGGTGGCGCAGCAGGTTAAAGCACAGCACTAAGAAGCTAAAGCCACTTCAGCATGAGTTCGATCCCCGGCCCGGAGATGACCACATGGTGCAGCAGACCTCTCCTGACCCGCCCTCTGCTCCCGTCAGCAGTGTACTTCCTCCATCTGCCTGTTCTGCTCCCCACTCTGTCTTTGGTGAATCCTCTCACCATCCTTGCACCTCTGGCCTGTGCCCCAGTTCTATGCATAAATAAATAAATCTTTTTAAAAATTACACAAAGAAAGCATAACTGTAAAAGAAGAATTACTACTCTTAGTTTAATTTCAAACAATAAATAAAATTAACAACTCTCCTCATTTAAATGGAAACCTTCTGGAAGAGAACCCACCATAAACAAAGTAACAGGCAAGACAGGCATCACCTGTGTGATAATGGTCTTGAATCCCATGTGTCATTCTCTATAGGGTTTTTGTCTTAGTGATTTGTGGACCTGCTTGGATAGAGTAGGCCAGCACTCATGAACAGAGAAAACCTAGCTAGCCAACAAAAGTATGCAAAACAAGACTTGTCCCTGTTAACAATCATAGCATTTACATTTATGCAGAACATGTATTACACATCCAACCAAATAATGTATGTGAGTTTTCTCTTGTGATTGTTTTTATGTAGTACACCTTTATTATGTATTATTGGGAATGTGTAAACTTTTTCATTAGGAGACTTCATTGCTCCTTACTCCTGGGAACAGATTTTTTTAAAAAAGTTTCTCTATGCTCCATAAACTACTTCCCATTCATCCAGCATTGAAATATGCCATAAATAATGTGCAAGTAAAATGCATTCGAAAGGCACCTCTTTCCCCTGATGGGTCTGTCCACTCCCTGCCCTTGGCTGTCCCAGCCGCTCACCACATCACTTCCTCCAGGCTCCCATTCTCTAAGGGGTCTCAACCCAACCCTTCATTATAACCCTGCTTCATAAGAATATCTTTGACTTTCAAGGGGAAATGGCCAAAAGCATAATTAGATTTTCAAAACTAAATCTATGTAGATTTAACTGTTATATTCTATTTGGAAAAGTCTATTATGAAAACCTGTTGGTGCTCTGAAACAAGATACAATCTTATACCGGCCTCCATCACTGAATTACAATGGGCTAAATGAATGTGCCCCTCCAATTCCCCCCACCACCGAGTAATGGTTTCCTTTCCTCCACCTCCACCTGCAGGTATTTCGCAGAAAGGGATGCTTCAGCAGCTCAACAGGTTCTCTCCGACTCTCTTCACCCAAAATGCAGGTACCTGTAGGAAATCAAAGGGAGACTAAGCTTTATGGGTCAGATAGAATGGACTTCATCTCCTACCTGATCTGTGGGAACAGCATCAACCCAGCAGAGCCAAGGCCACAAAGGAAACAGACATGTACCAGATGGTGTCACTCATGTGGAATATAAAGAAGCAAAGCAAATCAAAGGAACAGACAAAACCAAACCCAAATTAACCCTTGAAATCTACTGCAGAACTGAGACTACCAGAGCAGGAGGGAGCAAAAAGTGGGAGGGGGACCCATTGGACTAGGGGATTTGGTGATAGGTAAGGTAATATGTCTGAAGAGATGTGAACCTGTACTCCTGAGACAGACACCGTGTTGTAAATTACTGTAAAATCATTTAGTAATATAAAAACAAGACCACACAGTTATTTCAAACAACCTTCTGACCAACACTGTGGGTTAAAACTTCAGGTACTTATTTGGGATTTTAAGATGTAAGGTGACACCGTTCCAGTGAGGTGTGGATTTCCCTGGGGAGGATGGGAGCGTGAGAATCTGGAGGAGCTGAGAGACCAGGAGCGGCACTGGGAGCAGAGGGGTGGGGAAGCAGAAGTCATGGTGTCAGGGGCCAACTGAGCACACCTGGAACTGCTGAAACTTTTTTTCTTAAACTAGCTTCTAAATTATTCGCATTTTCATTTATCTTTCTAAATTTTTTTCTTTAACTGATTACATGAAGGGATATCACTAAAGAGGAAATAAGGTATTTTTCTTTGCTTTTGTGTTTTGTTGCTTTTATTTTATCTTAGAATAAGTAAAGGTAAATATTTTAAATATGAATTCATGGAAAATTTTTTAAAAAGCAAACATTTCCCAGCTTTTTATTTTAGCTAATTAACTCTAGTTTAGTAAAGAAAACTATGTTATTTTGCAATTGTGGTTTTGTGTCATCTTTTTTCTCTTCAGCTGGTAAATTCATTGTTACTGTGTATGTTTGCTAAATAAATCCAAAATTTTATCATATTAATTTCAAAGATCAGAAATAGGTTGACTTTGGGTACCCCCTTCCACCATAAGGTTCATTAAATTGAACTATACTTCCCAAATTATAAATATACATTTATATAACTTATATATGTGTATACAAGTTTTATAGCTATAACTTATATAAATGTAAATTTATAAGTTTATATCTTTTATAGATTAAATTTTTATTTTTTAAACTTGTTTTACTTTAAAAAAACACTAATCACTTGGCTTTTTCTTGATAGATGGTTATAACAAAGCCATTTTAATTTTTAGCATTTTGTGCTTCTGGATTGCCTATTTATATAATGCAAAAAGTCTAATCCCACTCCAATTATTGGCTAAAGAAAATAAATATAATAGAGAAAATTTTTGAAAATTGGCATTTCCTGGAGGAGCACCACCCAGAAGACTTCAACCCTCATGGTTCTTGGAAAGTGACAATATGCTTAAAATATTTTCTGGTTATCCATGCAAGGGGGATTCATTTTGCCTATGAGCCATTCCCAAAGAAAGGCTTCATAGTTTTATGTCCTGTGTCAGCTATCAGAGAGGAGGTATCTGCGGATTTGTATAATTGCTCTGACATAGCTTGTGTGTGTGTGTGTGTGTAGTCAGAGTTTAGGTTTTGTCCCTCAACCTACAATAAAACCATAATTACTTCAAATTGATGGTAAACCACTAAATGAAAACCAGAATGTTTTTAAAATTCATTTATCCTTCACCAATGTCTGTTGATTGGCTGATGCAATGGACAGTTGCACAGGTTCTGTCCAGCCCTGAGTATTTCGGGTGTTCAGGTAGGTAGTCAGCATGTGTTAAGGAAAACTCCTTCCTGTCTGTCCTTCAGCAAGCGCCACACATTACTGCACTTGTGAATATCCACTGTTGAGTCTAAAAATCAAATCAGAGATAAAAAAAAATAGATTAAAGCTTAAAAGGAGAATTTTGTCTATTGGTTTTAGTCTATTTGTTTGGTATGTTTGGGCCAGGATATCCTATATGTAATGAAATGAGTGGAAATTGTTTGGCTTTTTCTTATATTTCCAATGCAGAGAGCATTTTAATGTAAATATATAGGCAAGTCTTGCCCTACGACTTGCCTATCAGATGTCTCTTTTTCTGATAAACCTGTCTTTTTAAAGTGCAGCCTTTGCTTGTTTGTCTATGCAGATGTCTTTTATATTAATAAAATCACCTTGTAAAAAAAAAACAGACACTATGTATTTATAAAGATACATTGAAAGGAAGGAAGGTGCTTGTAAATTTGTTTATATCAAGTTTCTTAAATTCCATACCTAACTCATTTTAGTTTGGATCAGAGCCTTTGGCTGGTTGGTTGTTAGTTTTCTGTTGCACTCTAGAAAGAAGTAGATGTTTTTAATATGAATGCAGGCAGTGACTGTGAATTATAGCCAGTCATGTAGGAGGCACATATAGTTAAGGAGCTTCACGTTTTTGTGCCTGTGCTGTGTCTCTTGTGTGTCTTGTAGTATAGTGTGTGCAGTGTATTTATAGAGAGTGCTCCTTTTTTCCACTAAGATAGAAGCTGAATGTTTGGTTGACTCTAGTTTTCATTTATTTAGTTCAAATGCTAGCCCCAATTTTTAGAGTAAAATGCTGAGTAAAAGTTACATCAACCATAAAGAAGAATGGAACATGGCTCCTGCTTAAGAGATGTTGGCAAGATGGAGAGGGGATAAGCTAGGCCCCCCAAAAGAAAATGGTAGGCAGTAGTAGTTCTAGAGCACCTTTATGACAGAACCTTTCTTTCACCAGTCATATCCAGATGCTCATATTATAAAACAGATTTCAGTGAAATTGCTGTGGTTTAGCTCTTTTAGCTTCTTCAAGAAGTACTTGTTGGAACAGAAAATTTAAAACCTTTATCTCCTCTCTCCTTCACTCTCTTCTTCCTTCCATCCATCCTTCTATCCCTTTTTGTCTCTCCTTCCTCCTCCCTCCCTCCCTCTCTCCTTTCCTTTTTTTCACTTATTCAGTAATTTCATTATTAATGAATATTTATTTGGCAGCTACTGCAATCTAGACTTCATATGAGACTGAGTAGGATAAAAGTCATGAAGTAAAACCAGATGTAATGCAGTTGAGGAACCATGAGAACAGGCAGCATCTGGTTAGAGGAGAGAGATCAAGCAGGCAGGTTTCATGGAGGAAGTTCTAGATAATGATAACAGTGTAATATTCTCTTAGTGTTTGGCCTTTGCAGCTGTCTCCCACTCCCGTACAAAAGTGAAAAAGGGCTAAATAGCATTAAACATCCTTTAATAATTCCAGTTCTCATTTCCATATAAGTTGTATTTTTGTTTTTAATTAATAGCATTTAAATTGATTAGTAGTTGATTTATAGACATCTCTGCATTTGCACATTTTTAACATAAACATTAATGAGAACAAGTACCAATTAGACAATAAATCTTGTTTATTTATTCACTCATGTAGCAAATTCAGCAAAGCAGAATGGGAGAAGAAAAGGCTGGATAAAGCAATTGGGTGAGTGTGGAATTTCATGTATAAAGGTTGTGAGTGAATCAGAGTTAGAATGAATATGATCATTTTTTGCAATGCTAATTTCCCATAACATTCAGTGAATTCTGTGATTTTCACTTTACAGGTACTCATTTGCCATAGTGGGCATCAATATAACTGATCTGGCATATAATCTACTGGTGAGTGGAGCTCTGAAGACTCATTTCTACAACATTGCCCCAGAAGCTCCAACATTGCCCCACTTCCAACAGACGTTCTGTAAGTGTCCTATTGGTTAAGTATTGATAAAACTTTCTATAGATCATTGAAGACAAGAGTCAGAGCTGAGAGAGTTTTGTGATTTGGCTACTTTGGGATGTAACTTGAAAACTTCAAAACTTTAGTTTTGATTTTCTTATTTTTTTGGATGGATGGATGAGAGGCTAAAATATTGAATGGCATCCAGAGGGAGAAAGAGAACAATTTTGGGGATGTTTATACCTGAATGATACTAGTACCAGTAAAAATGACAATGAAGGTAAGCAGAGGAAAACAAAGAGATAAATCAAGAAAAATACACAGAACTAAGCATGAGTGTTCATATGCAGCGAGTAACTAGGAAGCATGGGACTTACACCAAGGTACATATCGTTATGAAATCTAACAACACTGGATAAAGATGATCTTAAAAATTTGCAGAGATATCATATAAAAAATCGGGAACCAAGGTGTTATCATACTTCTTAACAGTATCTTTGTATTCTAGCATACAGTGAAATTATATGTTTAAAAATGAAAAAGTTTTAAAATCTAAGGGAATGTGATTTCCAATTTAGAATTCTATACTCATTCAAACTTACCAATTAAGTGTGGCAGTTGAATAAGACATTTAAATGCATTGTCTTAAACATTTTACCTTCTGTGCTTTATCACAAAGTTCCTGAAGAATATATTTCCATAAAATAATAGAATGATTTTTATTTTTTCCATAAAAAATAACATAAAAGGAATAAGTGGGTTCTAGAAAGCAGGAAATCTATCACAGGAGAGAACTGAAGGTGAAGGGACAGGCTAAAACGATATCTGTGCAATAGGATGAGAATAATAAAGCTAGGTTTCAGCAAATCTGAAGGATATGACCTCGATGGAATATTGGCCATGTTTAAATAGAGGGAGGGATACTCGTATCCTCAGGGGAAAATTTAGGATTAATTAGCCTTTGCCTGAATTGCTGGGTTTCCAAAGGAACCCTAACTCTGGTGAGGAAGCATGCAACAGGAGCACTTTTTACCCAAGGCCTTCACCAGGATTTGGAAACAGACCTCCATACATTGGAATATCAGCAGAGGAACCTCAGTCTCTTTAGAGGAAGCCAAGTGTGCCTTGAATTGATTGTTCCTCTGTTCACTACGGTCAGCTGTGCCGGTCTCCAGTACTCTTGCAATTACCTGAGTCCTGGCATATGTCTCTGCTGTCTAATAACTGAATACATTGAAGCAAAACCAAGACACGTTCTTTATGTAAGTGAGTGGAGTTTTCAGATTATAACTCATACCCTGGAAGCCACATATGATTTCAGAATTTTGATTAAAATCATCACACAGCCTCTATTTCCTGGATGTAACAAAGAGGCTCCCAGAAATATGCTCATAAACTTGACAACATGACTTTTTCAGCCTTAAGGGGAAGAATCCTGAGAATGGATTTGGGAACCACTCCTACCTTAGTCACTAAAAACGAAGCCTATTGTTTTGTTTTTTAAAAAAACTATTAAAATTAAGAATGTTTGTTGCAAACTCTCTTTTATCACCTCTGTTGCTCACACCCTCGCCATGGAGGTGAAAGAGCTAGGATTCAAACCAGGTTTCTGGATCATACTCTTTGCTGCTCATTATTCTGTTTCCTTCTACTAAGACAAAAGAAAAACTTGGTTTCCTTTTGTTAAGTAAGATTATGCCCTTAAATATTTTTTCTACTATATCCGAAGACATGTGAGGTTGCACTGGGTTAATGACATGCAAATATCCAGTATTGTTATCTTTATAACATTTTTTTTAATTAAGGTCTTGTGTGTAGTGGAGGGGAGGAGCAAGTTGGACAACCACACATTTTTAGATTCTATATCAAATGCTGAACATTGATTCCAGAAATTTCCCCAATCCAGATTATTCATAGGTAACATGTTTAAGTCATAGAAGTGTTGGAAAATGAAACCATGCACTAGAACAAAGTAGTCTTATTAATACTTTCATCTCAAATAATGACCAGCCCATGTGGTTCAGAGTCTATTTAAAACATATGGTCTCCTAATAGCTTATCAGAACACATTTGTTTGACTTGTCCAGTCAAATCAAATATTAGTAATTTAGAAAATTCAGACCATTCTGTTAATTTAATGAGGAAGAGAAGGATGAGGCAGTCATGATCAGCCTCTCAGAATATGTTCCGGATGTGGTTCACATTTAAGAGATGGCAGAATTGATTTGTCTTCCTGCTTGAGAAGAGTCAGAATAACTCCAAAACCAATTACAGATATCTTGCTGATTTTTAACTTGTACTGTGCTGACTTTAAAGAGTCATCTTAAACAATAGTACTGGCTGTATTTTGAGCTCTTCTTTGAGCTCCTTGCTCTAATCTTTCAGCATCCAGGGTGAGTTCAAATGTGATTAGGGACCATTTTTCCTTCTACATTCTTATCATTGTCTTATCTCCAACAGGCTATTTGATGCATGAGTTTCATAAGTTTTGGATTGAAGAGGACCCCATGGACATAATGGAATTTAATCGTGTGCGGGAGAAATTCCGCAAGAGGATCATAAAACAGCTGCAGAACCCAGACATGGCACTGTGCCCACACTTTGCTGCCTCGGAAGGTTTACTCAACATGTAGTCACCCATACTGGTTTAATGGACCCCCCGGAACACTGCCTCATTGTCGTGTTAGATCTCTGCTTTAGGTCCCAGCGCTCACTGAATGCACACAGCGGTCGTATGCATGCCTTTTGGTACAGTATTTTCATCTTTTGGTCATAATTCCCAGATCCCCAGATACCACTATTTCTGGGGTCTCTGTCATCCTGTAACTGCTCATATTGTGGCATTATGCAGTGTTAGATCTTGCCTTGACTCCCTGGTATGAAAAGAGTTTTCTATTTTTTTAGATTGTTTTCCTTCCCCTCATCATTCAGCATTAAAGAGCTGTATTTCACTAGCTGTATTTTGTATGTAAGAGATTTAGCTGCATTTTGTTCTGTGAAAGCCTTTTAATTTATTGATAGGTTCCATCACTACCGCTGCTAGCTTTTCAAGCCAGGTTCATGCTTGGACCGCATTCCAATAAAGTATAAGACTTTAAGATAATACAGACAGACACATGATAAGCCAAACCATTCCAGCAAACAGCTGTGCTTCATAAAAGTATACAGAGGCTTACAAGGACCAATGTAGGTAGGTGCTGTTTTGTTCAAAGTACCTTAGGATTATACTGTAGTTTATACCTCTTCCCTCCCCCATTGCAATTGTGTCAGAGTCATCTGGATAGCAAATTACATTATTTCCATCATTTTAAATTACTTTATTTCCATCATTTCACTGGCTTGGATACCTAAATATGTTAGTCATACTTGGAGCCTCAGAAAAGGAGTAAGCATACTTCCCAAGCTGCAAAAGGTTTTTCACTGCCTGCCTCTGGCTAAACTCAGAGCCACCCCCAGCACTGTTCTGATCCAGGCATCTCTGCTTGGGGAACTGAGTGCTGACTGCTTTGCTTTCTCTCTCAAGACACAATATTAAAAAATAATTTGTAAGAAGATATGTTGCAAGAGAGGAACCTCAGCTATGACGTTCTGCAATATTCCTTGGAAATACCGACCTTGTCTTACACCCATGGGACAAGTAAATGGCTTGGAAGGAGAAAAAAATTCAATCATTCCAGAACTGCTAAACATCATTTGAAAAACCATGATTTTGTTTGGAATTATGATTGTAGTCTGTTGAATAGTATTTACCATGGCATTTCATACCCATGGTATTTTATACCTTCTGACTATCGATTTTAGTATTAATAGACATTTGTGTAATCACTTGCTTATTTAACTGAATTTTGAGTACTGCCTAACTGTCAGTTATATGAATAAAGTACATGTCATTCTACCATAACATAGTATGGATTTCATTGTAATATTTATGCTCCTACAGCTTTGGAATATGCAAACATGTGGGTGGATAGAATATCAAAGACAGACAACCTGGAGATGATCCAAATCACACCATCATTCTGAAAGGCCAGGTGTAAATTAGTGTGTCATGTCTGAGAGACTTCTTTTATTTAACTAAACTTGAAGACTAGTGATGCATTAATCAAAGTAGAAGAGCCAACTCTTTCTTTCCAGCTCCCTGCAAAACCTGGTTTGTCTACTGCCAGCAGCTTGGAAGAAAGCATCAGCTGCTGACCGTATCCTGGTTCATTTGAACTCCTCTGAGATTGTTCTATCCATTTCTTTTCAGACCAGTATCAAAGGTAGCATTTTGCATTGAGTCCAGAAAGCTGAGTAGGGGGTGGAGTCCAACAAACTCTGCAGAGTTACTTTAGGACAGCCTTCCCCTTAACAATTTCCCCCTTTTGATTTCATACAACCATATCTATGGTGGCACAGATCACAGAGTGTAGTCTTAAGAGAAAGTCTCCATAAGGTTTCCAGTCTTCCTAAGGTTTCAATGTATGCAAAAGAAGCAGCAGTCACCAGAGATGTTCATGAATGCCCGGTATGATGGTCATTACTGGAAAATAGTCCATCATTATAGGTGAAGAGAAAAAAATGTTCCAATATATCAAAATAACAGGAGCAGGAAAAAAATTTTAAAAACTTGTTTAACTTCTCTAAAGACAAGTTCTCTCAACCTTGCTCCCAACTTAATCTAACAATGTACAATCTATTTACAAATTCAAGCTACCTTTTAACCATTTTTCTATTTTTCCATAAAAATAGAGCAGACTACAGCAATATTTAGATGGCCTTGTTGGAACACTCCATATAATATCAGAGCAAACAGTTGATGTCCAGTCGACGTAGGCTTCAGGAACAACATCAGTCTCAGCAGAGTTAACCTGGGGTCACCTCTTCTCGAGATTACCACGGCTCAATGTTTTTCTCGGGTTGTCCAGTCCTTCCAATGGAGGCAAGCTTCCTCACCTTCTTTGGAGGCCTCTGGAACCCTATAAACAAAGCAGCAGATCTCCTTTGTTCAGCTCTGTTTGAAGTTCCTGGAGAATGCCAAGCAAAGCCACTGAAGCACATTGCCAGTTTCTTCAGTTTAAACAGACAAAATCCCCTATTGAAGTTATGCAAAAACAGACTCATGAGTAGTAAAAATCGCTACTACAATTTTTTTTAAAGATTTATTTATTTGTGCATACAGAACTGGGGTACAGGCCAGAGGCTCAGGGGCGGTGAGAGGCTTCACCAGAGACAGAGTGGGGAACAGAACAGGCAGATCTACGAAGTACAGTGCTGAGGGGAGCAGCGGGCAGGCCAGGAGAGGTCTGCCACACCATGTAGTCACCTCCAGGGCAGGCAGGAATTGAACTCATGCGGAAGCGGCTTTAGATTCTCAGTGCTGTGCTTTAACTTGCTGCGCCACAGGGGAGGGCCAGCTACTACAATTTTTATACTGTGTTGGTATCAAGGGAAGAGAAGAAATAGAAACAAAATGAGCTCTGTTGAAAAAAAAAATTATCTCAAAGCAAGGAAACTGGCTTTGAATCAAATAAACAAAAATGCCAGTAGTATTTGAAACAAAACTTAGTAACATCAGTCTATTTGGCTTTTTGTGGAAAATATATATCCACTGTCAAAAGTTCAATCTGTTGACAGCTGTTACTAGAAGAAAAAAAAAAGTTTTTTTTTTTTCCTCAGAAACAATTTCTGCAGATACCAGAGTAATGAATATAGCATGAAAGGACAATGATCAACATTCACAATTTACATACATATCAAAAAATACATGTTTATTTATATATTTTAGAAAAACAAGGTTAACAGCTGTGTTCATGCCCAAAGTTTACCTTTTTCCAAGTGACAATGCTTCCTTCCCAGTTTTACTTTACTATGTATACTAAATTAAACAAACTGATGTGAATGCTTTCCCCAGGGGGAAAAGGAGAAATTTTGTGGAGTGTCTCAGGAGCTCTACTGAAGTTCCACAAAACTTCCTTCGATGAACCAAATGACAAGCTACCAAATTGCATTGCAATTAAAATTCTGGGAAACTTGGTCACAAGTATGAATAACAAAAAATAACAGCAAAGACAATCTCAATTTCTGTGAAAGCTCCGGCTCAGTTCAGTAGGACAATGTTGACATTCAAACCATAGTGTTTTAGTTATTCTATTTTTTTTATTTTATTACTAGACTCTTTTTTCTTCAAAACTTAGTTATTCAAAACTTCCATTTGTCTGACATTATCAACCCAAATAAGAGAAATTATACATACAT
>NW_004567126.1:6099174-6104536 GCF_000260355.1 Condylura cristata
AACACCTCAAAGCCAAGACAATTAAACATAAGTAAAAGACATATAGACGTTCAACATATAGACACAGACAGCATTCTTAGGTACGACATGTGAAATCATAAGTAACTGCAGTTTTACGTACACAGGCTAAAATGATTAAAAAAAAAAAACAAAACACTGTTACATAGCTGAAAAAGAAGAAAAGTTCTACCATTTAAGTTTTTTCCTTTTTCTTAAATAAATATCTCAGGTCCTCAATAGGTTCACAAGACCAGTGGGGTTTCATCTCTATGACAGTTCCATCTGGGGCTTTCTTAACTCTGGTGTGATGTACCCAGGGTTTTATGCCCACAACTTCAAAGAAGTATGTATGGTCAGTAAAACGTCATGTGGCCCAACCCATTTCTCTGACAGTTGGCTTTGGGCAGCTCCACTCTGCCAAACCTTGAGTAAGACCTGATCTCCAGGTCTGAAGGGATGCAATGGTTCATCAGGAGGCATAGATATCCTTGATATTGCAAAGTTGTGTATTACTGTCAAGACCTCCTGGATGTGTTTCACATATTGTGTGACCCAACAATCCTGTGCAATATCTGGAGTGGCTTTCAGAACTGAGGCCTAGAGGGATCTACCAAACACAATTTCAAAGGGGCTTAACTGTAGCCCACTTCTAGATGCCACTCTTATCTGAAGGAGGGCAAGGGGTAATACCTGGTCCCAACGCAGTTGTGTTTCTCCACAAAATTCTGCAGAGTTCCTTAGGACATCCTTCCCCTTAACAATATCATTGCCCAGTGGACCTCTTCTGTCTTGTCTGCTGTTCCCCTCAGTAGTGGACTTCGTCAGTCTGCCTGTTCTGCTCTCCACTTTGTCTCTGAGGAATCCTCCTACCACCCCTGCACCTCTGGCATGTATCCCAGTTCTTGTGTGTGCAAATAAATAAATCTGTAAAAGAAAGAAAGAAAGAAATATCATATGATCCAGCTATTTCACTTCTGGATCATATTGAAAGGAAATGAAAACACTCAAAAGCTATCTGTACCTGCCCCCCAGGTTTATCGCAGCATTATTTAAAATAGCCAAGATATGGAAGCAACCTAAGTACTGGTTGGATGTTGGGATAAAGAAAATGTGGTATGTCTATAAAATGGACTAGCACTTACTCATAAAAAAAGGAAAGACATTTTGCCATTTGTGACAATGGGGATGGGCCTTGAGGACATCATGCTGAGTGAAGTAAATCAAAGACGAGTACCACATGGTCCCACTTATGTGTAGAACCTAAAACAAACAAAACAAATTTCAAACTCATAGACACAGAGAACAAACTGGTGGTTATCAGAGGTGGTGGGGTTGGAGGTGGGGGAGCACAAAACAGGTGAAGGTAGTCAATGAGGCAAAACTAAAAAATAGGAACTGGTATAACTAAATCTTGAACCAAGGGCCTGAAGCCCAAAGTTTTAATTATTTATGCTGTGTAACCAACTGGAATTCTTCTCCATAGTCCAGGAGACACACACATTCTAGCTTTAAGAGATAATACCACTTTTTGTGTCTGTAGAGTGAATTTCTACATAAACATCACAAATAGCATTTTATTGTCCCTCAGGACTTCACTTCCCATAATTTTGATAAGTTCTCCCTGAACACACAAAGAACAATTCTGACAGGTTTGAGTTCAGGGGGCCCTCTCCCCCTACGATAAGCCTGAAAGCACTTGGCCAGGGTGGGTTGTCTGATGAGACTGTTAAGGGGAAGGATGTCCTAAGAGAACTCTGCAGAGTTTGGTGTACTTCACCCCTACTACAACTTTCTGGATTCCACCCCCTAGTCCAGTGATTGGAAAACTACAACTCCCAGCAGCACCAAGGAGAGAACTGTGAGGACCAAGGGCGGAGCTAGGCAGGCATTCTGGGACTTTGGGGGATAAATAGAGAGCGGTTTTCCAACTGTCACTCTGGAGAGGTAATGGCTCTCTCTCTCTCTCTCTCTGGAGCAACGGCTCTCAGACCATATGACTGGGGGCTAGCAGTTAGTGACTAGAGTTCCAAGTTAGCCGACCCGATAAGATATTCCATTTACCTTGTATCCCTCTCTCTTTCCCTAAGTTGTGCCTTTTCCTTTCCCCATTTTGTAAATAAACCCATTATCCTTTTTGTGTGTGTCTGCAGAAAATTATATTTTAAGCACACAGGTGAGGAGCCACAGACAGGCAGCCCAAGTTCACTCTGGGCTGCCCTGTAAAAAGACCACTTTGTAGTGCCAGGCAGTGTGTACCCAGCTACCAGCCTGTGGTGCCTGTGAGGACCTTGGCAGCCCATGGGGGCCTGTGGGGGCCTTTGGAAGATTGTGGGGCACCAGTGGCCCAGGTCCTGCAGAAATGGCTGGTCCTTAGGGAAGTTCAACCCCTTCCGCTAGGAGAGAAGGTGTCTTCAGACACAGTTGCTCTGCCCAGCATCTCAGGGGGCACTGGTGAGTTGTATTTGGACAAACCTCCCATCACCCCGTGCAGAGACATTTTGGGGATAATGGTATTAGCTCTTCTGAGCCAAGTATGTAGCAATTACAGAGGAAGAGAGATGCCAGCTGCCTCAAGCTGTAGGATACCAGGCCTTACATAGTCCACAGTGTGTTGAGTTTTTACAACAAAAATCTAGCTGCCAGGGGAGCCTGCTGCTGGGTATGTGCTTCCTTAGCCAGAAGACCCCTCCCTGATATGACTTTTACCATCTGTAATGAAAAAAATGATGACAACTCCTTTTCAAAGGATTGTAGTAAGAGTAAAAATCAAATAAGCAGCCCTCCCTGGTGGCGCAGCGGGTTGGAGCACAGCACTAAGAGGCTTGAGCCACTTCCGCATGAGTTCGATACCCGCCTACCCCGGAGGTGACCGCATGGTGCAGCAGACCTCTGCTGGCTTGCCCACTGCTCCCCTCAGCAGTGTGCTTCGACAGTCTGCCTGTTCTGCTCCCCACTCTGTCTCTGGTGAATCCTCTCACCCTCTGCATCTCTGGCCCATACCCCAGTTCTGTATGACAAAATAAATCTTAAAAAAAAAAAAATCAAATAAGCTTCATTAATTAAAGTGGTTGGGATGCACCAAAGTGCCAGGTAATATGTGTTTAATTGTGGTTGTTTCTCATCCATTTGGGTTTGGGCTGTGAACTTTAAGAGAAAATTGAGCTGCAAAATTAGTCATTGTCATGAAGATCCCCATTCACTCAATTCTAAGAACATATTTTGAGAACTTGTTTCTGTGCCAAGTCTGAGGATAAAATGGGGGAAAAACCATGTCCTTAGTCACACGGGCCTCATCATCCCTGGCCCCGGAGGTGACCCACAGGGCATGGCAGACCTCTCCTGTCTCGCCTGTTTTGTTCCCTTCAGCAGAGTACTTCTTCGATCTGCCTATTCTGCTCACCACACTTTCTCTGGTGAATCCTCTCACTGCCCCTGCACCTCTGGCCTATACCACAGTTTTATATGAATGAATAAGTGAATCAATCAATCAATCTTGGGGAGGAAAAAGAAGCACAGAATATATCCCTGATTTTAAGTGATGTTGAACATTTTTTATATGTCTGTTGGCAATCAAAACCACAACAAGATATTACTTTACACCAGAAAGAATGTTACCTATAAAAAAATTAAAATAACAAATGCTGGAGAGGATGTGGAGAAAAAGGAACCCTCTTTCATGGTTGGTGGGAATGTAAAATGGCCCAACTACTAGGGAAATCTGTGTGGAAGACCTTCAAATTATTAAAAGTGAATCTGCCAATGACCTAGCAGTTCCACTCCTAGGAATTTATCCAAAGGTCATTAATAAAACATTAATTGGAAAGGAAAACTACATGCCTAGGGTTATTGAAGCACTGTTTACAATACCTAAGATATGGAAACACCTAAATGTCCAAAAACAGATAACTGGATCAAGAAGATGTGCGTGTGTGTGTGTGTGTGTACTTGTGTATATATGTGTGTGTGCATATATATAAGATATGTGTGTATATATACACACACACACATACACTTACACACACAATGGAATGCTACTCGACAATCAAAAATTATAAGTGCATGCCATTTGCAGCAACATAGATGGAGCTAGACAGGATTATGCTCAGTGAAATAAATCAGAAGGAAAAGAAAAATATCAAATGGTTTCACTTATAGGAGGAACATACGTGGGGTCAAGCAAAAAAATGAAAAGACAAAGCTAGAAGAAAAACTGTAAGTCAGAGACATTCAGAAGGGGAGAGGGACCAAAACAGAGGAGGGAAGAGCACAAGAGACTATGGTGAGAGTTCATGGGGGTCTTGCTGGTGATAATTTCATGGCGATTACACCTGAGGGGAGAATTAACAATGATGTTAAAAATATATAAAGAAAAATATATGCAGTATACACCCCAGTTTCTGCATCCCTCCTGCTTCCACACACCAGGTCTGGTACTTGCCATCTTGACTATAAATACAACAGCTACAGCTGGGTTCTTCCACAGCCTTGCAAGCAGCTTCAATCTCACCAAAGACACCTCAGCAAACAGGACCCTCAGACACATTTGCGAGAGTAAATGTGATTTCAGATACTTTGCACCCTCTCTTTATGTCTAAGGCCAAAGCACAAAGCTCTTTCTGTCACCCTTAGAATCCTCACACACACACACGAGAGCAAGCAGCAGCCCTGTACCTATCTGAGGGAGATGACCTGGCCAGGTTCACATTTTAGAAAGGCTCTCAGCATGCTGTGTGGGAAATGGTTAGGAAGGCAGCAGGGACAAGAAACAGATAAAATTGTGATACTCAAGAAAGAAATTCTGAGTCAAAATAGACACTGAGGGGATGTATTGGAGTATCTCTGCATCTCAGAGAGGAAAGAGTCTTTAAAGTAGTGCAGAATAAGTAAAAGCAGCAAGATTCATGACTTGTTCGATGTAGGGATGGGAGGGGTAGATGCTTAGGTTTACCCTAGGACTACATGCCGAGAGTTATTAATAACTAAACTGCCAGAAATAGTAATAGCTGACCACCTACATGGTGCTTCTCCTTGAGTCAAGAATTTAATATTCTTGGTCTCTTTTAAACCTTTAACTCTGTGGGATTTTTATCCATATCTTCACAGAAGGAAACTGAGGCAAAAAAAAAAAAAAACAGATCCTCCCTCAAAGCTTCCTAGTTACAACCTGCTAAGAATTTGCCATAAACCCAATATATATGTAAATTATACATAAATATATGTATATAAATGTATGTGTGTACATATATATTTGCATATAAATGTATATGAATACACGTAAATTTTATATGTAAATATATACACTTTCTGTTTTTATTGTTAACTTGCAACATATGTGATTTAATAAAAAAAAACATAATCAAGT
>NW_004567126.1:6104636-6117694 GCF_000260355.1 Condylura cristata
ATGGTGCTTCTCCTTGAGTCAAGAATTTAATATTCTTGGTCTCTTTTAAATCTTTAACTCTGTGGGATTTTTATCCATATCTTCACAGAAGGAAAGAGGCAAAAAAAAAAAAAAAAAAACAGATCCTCCCTCAAAGCTTCCTAGTTACAACCTGCTAAGAATTTTCCATAAACCCAATATATATGTAAATTATACATAAATATATGTATATAAATGTATGTGTGTACATATATATTTGCATATAAATGTATATAAATACACGTAAATTTTATATGTAAATATATACACTTTCTGTTTTTATTGTTAACTTGCAACATATGTGATTTAATAAAAAAAAACATAATCAAGTAAAAAGTAATAAACTCAATGGTAAACAAATAAGCACTCAAACCAAAATACTCTCCATTGGGGACATGTAAACAGATACAGGCTTTGTCATCTCCTGACTGCAATTGTCCTATGTGTTATTGGCCTACATATTCCCTGCTATCTGTAATCATGTCCATGTAATGGGAGTTTGAATGATTACATAAATGAAAAATCCACTTACTGCAGAGAATCGTTTACAAAGCAGTCCAACTGTGTTGAGGGAACAAAATTATTCACAAAAATTTCCTTGGATTTTGGTTCATTTCAGAATTCTTGAACTTGAAGCTGCCCTCTTTGATAATACCAGCCTCCAAAAATAACTCACAATGTTTTCACTTTGGTTGACTGGAAGCCACATAACCTTTCAGTATTGGGGTGTTCAATCACAATACCTGCATGAGCAAATTGCTTTTTGAAAGCTTTCACATGTTTCTTTCTGTTATAATAATCTGCAGTGCTCTGAGCAGTATTAGTGTCTTTCCGCTGTTCTTGTAACAGGGGAATCTCCCTAGAAAGGGGAGGTCACAACCCAGTCAAAAAATGAGCAGAAGGGCTAAAAAGACACTCCTCCAAAGAGAAAATGCAAATGACCAACAGGCATATGAAGAAATGTTCGACATCAGTGGTAATCAGGGAAATGTTAACTCAAAACCACAGTGAGATTGGCACATATCAAAAAAGCTAACAACAAATGTTGGCGAGGATATGGAGAAAAAGGAACTCTCCTGCACGGCTGGTGGGAATGTAGAAAGCTGTGTGCGTTAACAGGGTGGTACCCAGGAAAAGGGGAGATTCCAGGTTTCCTTTCCCACCTAAAGGAGGGTGGAGCTGAGCAGGGAGAAGAATCTGGAGAGGAGACTGAGGAGGAAGGCAGCAGGATGGAGAGCCAGAAGGTGACCTGAGGGAGCCACATAGAGCAGAGAGACGTGTGAAGAAGCAGCTCTTGTTTCTTGGTCCTGGACTGGCTGAAACAGATGTGTGAGAGACCCATGGGAGGTTAACAACAGCAGCATTTATCTTGACTTTGATTTTGTTCTTTTCTTTCCAGACTTGTCTGGCCATTTCTTTCTTCCTTCCTTCCTTCCCTCCTTCCTTCCTTCTTTTCTTTCTTTCTTTCTTTTTAATTTATTTATTTATGTTTACAGAACTGGGGTACAGGCCAGAGGTGTGGTGGGTGAGAGAATTCACCAGAGACAAAGTGGGGAACAGACTAGGCAGATCTACTGAAATGCAGTGGCGAGGGGAGCAGCGGGCCAGCCAGGAGAGGTCTGCCACACCATGTGGGTCAGCTCCCTGGCTGGGGATTGAACTCATGCTGCAGTGGCTTCTGAGAGCTTCACAGTACAGTGCTTTAACCCATTGCACCACCAAGAAGAGCCCTGTCTAGCCATCTCTGACCCTTTTCTATGGGTCCCCACCAGAATTTATACTTGGGGCAAGCTTTTGGGCCATGCTTTGGGGAAATCCCTTTTAGTGGACTTTTACCCACAAGGAGATGGATAACTTTGTGTGTTGTTTTAGAAACTATATTCATTATCTTCCTGTATCACACACTAATTGTATTAAAGTTCCTTTCCATTAAAGGTCTTATGTTTGTATTGATGCGGCAAATGGCAGAACCTATTTAGAGTAGGCAGGTTTGGAGGTTCAGGGTTGTCACTTTCCTGCCCTTTAACATGTGGAGTTTCCTCAAATCGCTAAAAATGGACCTCCCATATGGTTCTACAATTCTACTCTTGGTTATTTATCCAAAGGTTGCAAAAACATTAATTCAAAAGAGCACCTGCACTCCTATGTTTATTGCAGCACTGTTTATAATAGGTAAGCAATGGAAACAACCCAAATGCCCCAAAATAGATGACTGAACCAAGAAGATGTCATATAGACACACAGTGGATTATTGCTTAGCAATCAAAAAGATAAGCTCATGCCTTTCACAGCAACATGGATGGAGCTGGAAGGGATTATGCCCAGTAAAATAAGTCAGAAAGAAAAAGAGAAATACCAATGGTTTCACTTATAAGAGGAAGATAGGGCTCCCAAATAGGGATTGGGGGAAGTAATTATAACAAAGTAAAAATCAAAATCAACAGGCAACTATAACTCAGAGACATTCATGGGGGCAGAGGGCAGAGAAGGAGGAAATTGAATCAAAACAAGGGTGGTTAGAACACAAGGGACTAAGTGACGGTACATAGTTGAAATGGTGGTGGAAAATTCTTGGGGAAATGATAAAGCAAGCATTGTATAAAAGTGAAAAATTATGTTAAAATTATATAAAATGCAATACTAATAAAGAAAGGGGAGGTTCCTGGCTCCCTGCCCCACCCAAGGAAGGGTGGAGCCGAGCAGTGAGAAGCTAGAAAGAACTGAGAGAAGGACTAAGAAAAAAAGAAAGAGAAGGCCTGAAGGAGGCGCATGGATCAAAGAGACATGAAGAAGCATCCATGTTGCTTCTCAGACTTGGACTTACACGATAGACTTGAGGGACATGGGTGCGAGACCGGGGGAGGCAGATAATGGCAGACTTTATCTTGACTTGTATTTTGATTTTGCGCCTTTCCTTTCAGATTTGCCAGGCCCCTTCTGCCTCTTTCTATGGTTCCCTGTCAGGTGGTGCCTTAGACTTGTGGCAGGCAGGCTTTTGGGCCTCACTTGTTCTGCTTTGGACCAGCCTTGTTTGGCCGGACATTTATTCAAAAGGGGTGAATAACTTTGGGTGTTTCATGAGGAAACTATTTTAATCATATTCTTTCTCTTTTCTCTCTATTGCACACTAATTCTATTAAAGTTCTTTTCTAGTAAAGGTCTTATGCAATGGAGTATGTTTTTCTTTATATGGCAGGTGGCAGAATCCATTTAGTTTGAGGTTTTGGGGTACCCCTAAGTTTTCCCACTAACACTTGTGGCTGGATTTGTTACAGGGCAGGGAGAGAGGCACCACTGAACCCCCAAACCTGCCTGCTGTACATAGGTTCTGCCAACTGCCACATAAAGACAAGACATAAGAGCTTTAATGGAAAGAAAATTTAATAAATTGAGTATACAATACGGAAAAGAAAGAATATAATTTCTAAAACAAACACCAAAGTTACTCATCCCCTCATGGGTAAGAGTCTACCCAAAAGGGGTTGGTCCAAAACAAGGCCTGAAAGACTGCCACAAGCCTAAAGCACCTTCTGGCCGGGACCCATCGAAAAGGGTCAGAAATGGCCAGACAAGCCTGGGAGGAAAAGAGCAAAATCAAGATTAAGATAAAAGCTGCCATAGTCACCTCCCCATGGGTCTCTCACCCACATCTGTTTTACCCAGTCCAGGACCAGAAGGAAGCAAAGTTTCTTCACATGTTGCTCTGTTCCATGTGGCTTCCTGAGATCTCCTTCTGGCTCTCCATCCTGCTTCCTTCTTCAGATTCCTTCTCTTCTCTGCTCAACTCCACCCTCCTTCCGGGTGGGGGAGGGAACCTGGAATTGGCCCTTTTCCTGGGGACCACCCTGTTACAGAGTGTGATTGAACCTCCCCACGGGTCTCTCACCCACATCTGTTTCACCCAGTCCAGGGCCAAGAAACAAGAGTTGCTTCTTCTCATGTCTCTCTGCTCCATGTGTCCCTCGGGCCTCCTGGCTCTCCATTCTGCCGCCTTCCTTCTCAGTCTCCTCTCCAGATTCTTCTCCTTCCTGCTCAGTGCCACCTTTCTTTGAGTGGGACAAGGAACCTGGAATCTCCCCTTTTATTGGGGACCACCCTGTTACAATATTTGCCTGTTCATTAACTACTTCTGCTCCTGGAAAGAGGCACCCCTGGAGCCAAGGGGTGTGGCTCCAGGGCCGGCCCTTTCTCTTGTAGGAAATGCTGAAACTTGACAGTGCTGTGGCAAGAGGAAACAAATTTGACAATGAGATTGAATATGTAAGATCCAAAGCAGAGAGTGAGAAAAATAGCAGTGGCAAAGGGCCCAGGAAAGGCAGTAATTATGGGAGGCCCCTCCTCTTGAAGAGAGGGAGAGACTTTGTTTCCCCTAGGTGATTATGGTAATAAGTTGACAGCTGCTATGAAGAGCTTTAAGGTTGAATTTTTCAAAGGATCTATTTGAAGGAAGAGGGTCTCCATGAATATTTATGTGCTGTCATTATCACTGTGCCACCCTGACAGTTTCTGCATAAGTGACCAGCTTCCTTCCCATTTCATGCTCCAGGCCAAGTATTCTTCTTATCCTTCAACCCAGTAGCTCCATTCTCCCTGCTGCAGACTGCCTGTGGCCCTGTTGCACAGGGTGATACTCTGAAGGAGGTGCCTCTGTTTGCCTTTCCAGAGCTGTCAGAGGGCTAGGAACCTGCCTGCGTTCACTCATTCATTAGCAAATATCCCCTGGCAGTCTGAGCCTGCCAGACACTGTGCTAGGTGTGAGGATGCAAAGATGAACAAAACACACCTCATCTGCAGGTGCAAACAGGACATAGACATATGGACAGTCTGACACACTACAGTGAGTTGTGTAATAGTGTGCTATCCACAGAAAGGGGAGGTTCCAGCTTCCTACTCCACCCAAGAAAGGGTGGAGCTGAGCAGTGAGAAGAACTAGAAAGATCTGGGAAGACTAGAAAAAGAGCAGGAGGAGGCACATGGAACAAAGAAGGAGATAAAGAAGAAGCTGTACTTGCTTCTCAGGCTCAGACTTGGATGAGGGACTTGGGGAACAAGGAAGGAGACACTTGAAAGAAAAATGGGTGAGAGACCCATTGGGAGGCTGATAATAACACCTTTGTCTTGACTTATATTTTGATTCTGCTCCTTCCCACCCAGACTTGCTTGGCCCCTTTTGCCACTTTCTCTGGGTCCCTACCAGAAAGTGCCTTAGACTTGAGGCACTTGCTGACCCTGTTTTAGACCAACCTGTTTGGCTAGGCATTTATGCACGAGGTGTTTCATGGGGAAATTATTTTTTTTTCCTCTCTATTGTACACTAATTCTAGTAAAGTTCTTTTCTATTAAAAGTCTTATACACGGGCCCTCCCTGGTGGCGCAGCGGGTTAAAGCACAGCACAAAGAAGCATAAGCCACTTCCACATGAGTTCAATCCCCTCCTGCACCTGAGGAGATCCACATGGCGAGGCAGACCTCTCCTGATCTGCAGGTTGCTCCCCTCAGCAGTGTACTTCGTGGATCTGCCTGTTCTGCTCCCCACTCTGTCTCTGGTGAATCCTCTCACCCTCCGTATCTCTGGCCTGTACCCCAGTTCTGTACGAATAAATAAATAAATCTTTTTAAAAAAAAAAGTCTTATACACTAGGAGTGTGTTTTGTCTTATGCAGTAGATGACACAAATCATTCAGAGCAGGCAGGTTTGGGGGTCCAGGGGTGTCCCTCTTTCTGCCCACTAACAGTAATGCGATGATTGGCATGAGGTCTTAGGTGTCACGGCAATGCCACTTGTAGGGACAACATGAATGAAGGTTCCATGACAAAGAAAGAGCATTGTCCGAACAGAGCAGTGTTGGTGGAGAGCAGGGCTAAGCATGGCTTTGGAGACTTGGTTAAATAGCTGGAACTTGTAGGGACAAAAGTGATAATATGAGGTTGTTTGAAAACTGGTGAGCCATCAAGAAATTGTATAGATCCTTTATAACTTGTAGTTTATTTTATGGAAATGTCATTTATTTCCAATATGCAAACATCCAGGTGCTTGTCTCTTTGCAAAGATTCAAATCTTCAGGCTAGTCTCCACTCGTCTCATCTTTTCCTTCATGTAAGTGTCACTTCTTTCTCTCTAGGTAACTTTGCAGCCTAAGTTCTGGGGGTAGGAGGTGCGGGGGGCAGTGCGGGGGAACGCTTCCCTTCAAGAGCTGCTGAAAGACAGGCATGTGTTGCAAAAAAATAAGTGGTTGACAAACGAAACAACCTGTCAGTGAATTTTTCATTCACACCATCATAGAAAAATTATGAGGGGACCCCGCGTGGTACACTAGTGTAAAAACCCAAGACAGGACCCTCCCTGGTGGCACTGTGCGTTAAAGCACAGAACTGCAGGTGGGCTACAGCCACTTCAGTGCCAGTTAGAACCCCAGCCCCGGAGGTGACCCACATGGTGCAGCAGACCTCTCCTCTCTCATCCACTGCTCCCGTCAGCAGTGTATTTCGTCAGTCTGCCTGTTCTGTTCTCCACTCTGTCTCTGGTGAATCCTCTCGCCACCCCTGCACCTCGGCCTGAAACCCAATTCTGTATGCATGAATAAATAAAACTTAAAAAAAAAAAAAAGAACCCAAGACAAGGCCAAGGCCCCGGGGAGAAGATACTCACTTACAAAAAGAGCAGCATGGGCACGAGCCTTGGGACAAGACCCAGTGCGCAGCGGTGAGGCACAGGAGCTCCGCGATGAAACTGGAAACGAGTGCCAGAAAACAGAAGAGAAAAGAAGCCTGTGAAATAGCAGGATACAGTCCCCAGAAACCAGGGAGCTCTAAGTTACATTGCAAAGCAATAGAAAGTCATTCTATTGGCCATCTGCTAGCATGAAAAAAGCAGCGTAGAGAATGAGATGTGAATTTTGCTTCTGCTTGACCTTGGGAAGACCACACACACTTCTCTAGATTTTAGTTTCCATATCTATAAAAAAGAAGAAGAAACTAGGTAGTCTCTGACTCTAACATTTCCTCCACTTCCCAGGTCCTCCAGTTGACTCCCCCAGCTGTAACAGCACCCCGAGAGTCATTCCTTCTTTCCCAAACCCAAGACCCACCCAGCATGCCCTCACCCTACCTCGTGGATTCATATATGAACTTTTTCTTTGGGCTGAAATAGTTCCTGACCTTCCCCCTTTGGTGATTCAGCTCCTCACTGTGAGACTGAACTTGCCAGTGATTTTGATGATCACATTTTCCTCCTGCTGAAAAACCTTCCTTGATTACCCACCTAACATATTTTTGTATATAGAAAAATAATTGTTCATCCTCCAGACATATGGAAATACCAAGATAAGGCTCTCCTTAGGATGATGGAAATTACACACAGGGAGGAAATGTAGAGTCCATCTAAATTAATTCATGGGCCCACATATTTAAGCTCAAATCTTTAAATTTCTATGCAAATGACTTGATAGTAACAGAAGTTGTGGTCTTGATCTTTCTTGACAGACTCAACCCATGTGTTCCTAGACTTTTGCCTTAGTTGCTGAAAAGGCAAGTTGCCTTTAAACTTTCCTTCCTCCAAACTTTGTATCACACCATAATTAGAGATATTTTCCTAAATTCCAATTTTATGTTCTGTTTTTGAGTTCTTCTGATTCTTCTGAAAAATAGGTTCATACTTGGTTGTCAGGGAGCAAAAGCCCTTTAGTAACTGAATCTCAGCTGCAATAGACTGGCACAAACATGTTTCCAGTATATTCCCATTTCCAAGAATAATCTGACTTGCAGGTCCTTCCAGAAGACTTCCACTTCCAAGAGGTGGAGTCTATTTTCCCCACCTTTTGATACTAGAATGGCTTTCTGATTTTCTTTGGATAATGGAACATGGCAGAAATGACAATGTACCAACTACAAGACTAGGTTTCCATGTCCTTACCCACTCCCACTTTTTCAGATTCCTACCACTGATATGGGAAGAACATACACAATTAACCTGTAGTCATGAGGAGTAATCAATACTTATTGTTTCAGACTCCTTTTGGGCTGCTTTTTTACATGGCAATAACTAACCAAGACATCAATCTACTTTCCAGTTTCTTCTCCTGCTCCCCACCTTGTCACCCTGATATTCCTTCATTCAAATTGTTTGTATTTCACAGTCATCTCTTGTGATTCTGCACGCTCTGCCTTAGAAGGCCCTCTTCTCTTTCCTAGCTTGTGAAAATCTACTCACCATTCAAATGAATGATTCAAAAATTATTCATTCATGATATATTGATTGAGACTAGGCAATAAGGTTTCAAGCTAAGCAAGCTAAGCAAGATACAATCTACAGTCATCCAGCCCATAGTTGAGAAAAAGGCAAACACATAAATTGCTGTTACTTCTTATTTCATTCCTTTATTCCTTTATCTTCCCAAGTATTCTCATTCCTCAATTATTGCACTTCTCAGGGCCAGCCATAATAAACCCACCTAACTTGAAGAAATCTTATGAAGAATGGATGAGATTATGAAGGCAAACCCTTAGCACAGTGTGTGAACCATAGTAAGTGGGAAATGAATGTTAATGGATGTTATTTTCAGTGAACACATACTCTCATCTCTCCTACTTGAAAACAAGAACTGAACCAGATTCATCTTTGCGTCTAAGTGCCTGAGGATAGAGGTGCCTGGCACATAACACACTCCAGATGTTTGTTCAACAGATATGCCACATGTATAAGATTTTAGCATGCAACCAATAATCAGAGCTACTGGTGGCCCTCGGGGACACTTGGTTGCCCTGGGGCACTCTCTAGTATGAATGGGTCTGTTCATACATCTGGGTGTGAAGTATTGGTCTGAAGTTACCTATTTTTCATAGGTTCAAAACCCTAAGAAATGAAAGATTTTTAAGGAAAAAAATAAATTATCCAAGTAGACTATTGAATATCTACACAACACAGTAGTCATATAAGAAATCATACAGTCTAGAATGTATTCCTAATAAATGCATTACACCATGACAACTTTAGTAATAAGTTCTCAGCAAAAGATAATCCCAATGTTACATAAAATGTTAGATTTTACAAGTTCAAATGGAAAAAAGGGGAGCTATGTACCTTATTTTGTTTTTTTAAATTTATTTATTTTTTATATCATTCTTCATTTTGTGCATTTGCTTTTTTTCATGTCAGTTGTAATCCCTGTGGACTTCCACCACCACTTCACCCATATGCCATCACCATGGTCCCATGTGCTCTTCCCACCCCAGTTTTGGGCATTTGGGTTGATTCCACGTCTTCTCTACTGTAAATAATGCAGCAATAAACATGGGGTATGCACCTTATTTTATAAAACCATCTCTATCCTGTGACCAAACCCAAACTGAACAAGAACAACAAAAGAGAAAAAGATTTTTAATCCTATTTATTATTATAGAGAAAAACAGCTGAAGAAAGAGTAAGTAGATTGACTCTGGTAGTATAGTGAAAGTATAGCTTTGTGATTAACTATGTGTAAGAGGTGTCAGTAGCTTACTTAACTACAATCTCAGATGACATAAAAAAAACCTATCTGACAATCTCTCTAGATGTTGGAAAGGCGTTTCTTTTCTTTTTTCCTTATTTATTTTTTACATCATTCTTCATTGTGTGCATTTGCATTCTCAGTTGTAGCCCACATGGGCTTCCCACCACTAATTCACCCATGCACCGGCACCATCATCCCATGCCCAATTCCCACCCTAGATTTTATCCCATTCCCTTTCCACCCCAGGAACAGCATTTCTTAAAACTGAAACCATGCCCCATTTCTTTACCAAAAAAATGGCAAAATAGAATAATAAAGAAACTTTCTTTACTAGAGGAACATACCCTACTAGAAACATATCTAATAATAGGAAAACTGTGGTATATATATTTTTTTGTTTTGTTTTGTTTTTAAAGATTTATTTATTTATTCATACAGAACTGGGGTACAGGCCAGAGATGTGGGGGGTGAGAGGATTCACCAGAGACAAAGTGGGGAGCAGAACAGGCAGATCAATGAAGTACACTGCTGAGGGGAACAGCAGGAAGGTCAGCTGCACCCTGTGGATCTCCTCCGGGGCAGACGGGGATCAAACTCATGTGGAAGTGGCTCAAGCTTCTTAGTGCAGTGCTTTAACCCGCTGCACCACCAGGGAGGGCCCTGTAGTATATTCTTAATAAAGTAAAAAACAATTAAAGGATGTCCTTGCTACTCACTGTTACTTAACATTATCATCAGAGAACATACCCAATGCTTCATGAATAAAAGGGAAATAAGCTATAAAAACTGGACTGGAATAGGTAAAACACTATTGACTAACATATAATTGTCCACTTAGAAATTTCAAAGCAACAATACTACTAAATTCTGAATCAATAAGAGTTTAATAATGTTTTGGGGGGCCTCCCTAGTGGTGCAAGGGGTTAAAGCACAGCACTATGAAACTACCCACAACCACGCAGCACAAATTCCATCTCAGGCCAGGGAAGTGACCCACTTGGCACAATAGACCTCTCCTGTCTAGCATACTGCTCCCTCAGGACTGCATCTCCATCAGTCCACCTCTTGTGCTCCCCACTCTGTCTCTGGTGAGACCTCTCACCTCCTATACTTCTGGCTTCTCCCCCAGTTCTTGTATGCACAAATAAATCTTTTTTAAAAATAATATGGTTGGATGCATCAGCAATATTAATTTTTAATTAGGAAAATATTTCATTTATCAAGCAAAAAATATGAAATATACAAGAATAAATGCAAAGAGAAATATATAAGAAATTTTAAGTAAAATTATAAAACTGACAGACAATTTTAAAAGAAAGTCTGGAAAATTAAATGCCAGAAAAGCATTTCTTCAAACCATGTGCTGATTCCTTTTTAAAAATGGCAAAATCGATAAACAGCTGGGACTACATCATGCTAAAGAATTTCCATATAGCAAGAGAGATACTACACACAAAAAAGAGACACCCACTGATTGGAAGAAAATATTTGTACACAATACTAATGACAAAGAACTGATCACAAAGGTACACAAATAGCTGATTAAACTCAACAAAAATAAAGTGAACAACCCCATCAGAAGAGCTAAAAAGACACTTCTCCAAAGAAGAAATGCAGATGGCCAGCAGGCATATGAAAAAATGTTTAACATCACTTGTAATAAGGGAAATGCAAATTAAAACCACAATGAGATACCACCTCACCCCAGTGAGAATGTCACATCTTCAAACAACTAGCAACAACAAATGTTGTCGAAGATATGGAGAAAAAGGAACTCTTCTGCACTGCTGGTGGGAATGCAAACTGGTCCAACCACTATGGAAAGCTGTTTGGAGGTTTCTCAAGAGGCTAAAACAGAGCTTCCATATGACCCAGCAATCCCACTCCTAGGTATCTACCCAAAAGACACAAAAACATCGATTCAAAAGGACACCAGCACCCCCATGTTTATTACTACTCTATTTACAATAGGGTGGACATGGAATCAACCCAAATGCCCAAAAACTTACAACTAAGATGAAAAAAAATGCACAAAGTGAAGAATGATGTAAAAAAATTAAAAATATAATAGAAAAATATGGCAAAGTCAAAATAGAAAAGAAATACATCATGTACATGGTTGAAAATATTTGATCTTTTAATGGTGTGTCTTTTCTCTTAAAATAAGTTTATAACTTATTACATGTAAGAAAATGCCAAGAAATTTTAATAAAATTCACATAATTCCTTCTAAACTACATATGGAATAGTTAATACACTAGAGTAGTTGAAGACAGTCTTAACTGCTAACAAGAACCAGGCTTGGTCATTTACTTGCTAGCATCTCATCTTTCTAATAGTACATGTTTTGACTCCACCCTCATCAAAAAGATGGAATATGCTTCATATTTTATCTCAAGGTGTTTTGATGCTACTTATCATTTTAAAAGTAAGTATTGTTTTTAAAAAGTAAATGACGGACCCTCCCTGGTGGCGCAGCGGGTTAAAGCACTGCACTAAGAAACTTAAGCCACTTCTGCATGAGTTCGATCCAGTCTGCCCCGGAGGAGATCCACATGGCGAGGCAGACCTCTCCTGACCCGCCCGCTGCTCCTCTCAGCAGTGTACTTCGTCAATCTGCCTGTTCTGCTCCCCGCTCTGTCTCTGGTGAATCCTATCACCCTCCGCATCTCTGGTCTGTACCCCCAGTTCTGTATGAATAAATAAATAAATCTTTAAAAAAAAAAAAAGTAAATGACAAAGAAAGGAATGAAAAAGGGATGGTGAAAGAATACCAAAATTTTAGTAAGAATGAAAGCCACCATTTTATTTCTTATTCATTTTCATTTTTTTCTTACATCATTGTTCATTTTTCTACAATATTTGATTTCTCCCCTCATGGTTGGTTCCCATAGTTCTCCCACCACCATGGCACCAGTGACTATCACCACAGTCCCTTGTATTCTTCCCTCCCCTCTTTTGACCTTCTTGTCCCTCCCCTGCTGTAGCCTCAGATCTACAGTTTGCCTGCAAGTTATTTCTTTTTCCTGATTCTTTTATTTGGCTCTCTTGTACTCCCCCTATAAGTAAGACCATCAGATCTTCTTCTGTTTTCCTTATGAATTATTTTACTGAGTTATTTACTCTTTTCCAGCTCATTCATGCCACTGTAAATGTCATGAGTTTATCTTTTTTGATCACTGAGTAGTATTCCATTGTGTATATATATACCACATCTTCTTGATCCATTCATCTGTTTGGGGGCATTTTAAATTGCTTCATACATTAGTTATTATAACTAGGGCTGGAATAAACATAGTAGTGCAGATTTCCCTTCAAATTAGTGTTGTGTCCTTTGGGAATATTCCCAATGAAATCACTGGATCAGATTTCCAAAGTCCACTTTTTTTTAAAGATTTATTTATTTATGTTTACAGAACTGGGGTATAGGCCAGAGGTGTGATGGGTGAGAAGATTCACCAGAGATAGAGGGGGAGCAGGACAGGTCGATTGACAAAGTACACGGCTGAGGGTAACAGCAGGCGGGTCGGGGTGGTCTGTCATGCCATGTGA
>NW_004567126.1:6118654-6124424 GCF_000260355.1 Condylura cristata
TTTTTGTTCCAGTGCCATGTTGTTTTTTTTTATAATTAATGCTTTGTAGTATAGTTTGATGTCTGGGACTATAAAGTCTCCATTTTCCACTTTTCGATCAGAATCACTTTGGATCTACAAACTATTTTGTAATTCCATATGAATTTCAGTGATATTTGCCCTATTTCTTTGAAGAATGCCATTGCAATTTTTATTGGATTTTATTGAATTTTGTTGAATCTGTAAATTATTCTTGATAGGATGGCCATTTTTATAATGTTCATTTTTATCATCCATGAGCAGGGAGCATCTTTCTACTTCATGTGTCTTTTTTCTTTGTTTTAACAATGTTTTATTAAAACAAAACCTTGTTAGATTTATTCCCCTATTCCCAACACATGTACTGACCAGTGTGTGGGACTTGGTGGAGCTTGAGAGCTTACATTATATAATAAAATGGTGCATCCTTCTAGTAAACAGACAAAAAGTCTCGTTTACAAGTTCTAATTTATCTACTATGTCTGTATATTTTTTATGCACTAATTTTACTTTTCTGCCACCTTGTAAGGTAGTATAACAGCTCCATTTTCAATTGGAAAACTGGGCTCATGGAATTTTATTTACTTGTCAGAGGTCAAACAGCTAGTAAGTGGCTGAGTCAGGAATAAAACTTAGGTCTGGCATTTGTTGAAGCCTGTGCCCTATTGCCTCTCTGCTGAGGAATAAGCTGTGGAAAGAATTCATTTGGCTCCTCTCACCGAATAAGATACTGTGTCACTAGGAGGATTTTATAGCCAAGATCTTGGTGCTTGTGATGATTCATATTTAGATCATGTTCCTTGAGAGTAGGGAAAGATATCTGTAAGCAGCTGGTTTTAGCATCTGAGAGTTGTAAAGAAATTTACAAGAAAGCCATCCAATAATAATGAGGGAAATTTCAGGTCATTGGGGCTGTTTATTCCTCCCCAAAGCTAAAAACTCAACCCTTGCTGAAATTTTCTTTCTTCTTCTAGGAAGAATTCAGGTTAAAATATTTATCATGAAACAACCATAAAAAAGAATCTCAGACATTCTTCAGGTGCCCTGAGTCCACCCTTTGGGGTAACTGCACTGTTAGCTGGATATAGCAGGGGTGGGGGATCAACATATAGCCAGGATGACTTGCTGACATATTTTCCAGTCATGCCAAGAATAATCCACCCATGATTAGTACACTGTTCTCTTTTGATTGACACATGGGGAAAATTCTGGTATCTCTTTTTTTCCCAAGTCATCATACTTAGTTCAGATAATTTGCCAGTTTTGGGATTGCAAATAAAAAGCAATCTTCTCCAACTCTATTTTCTACTGTCAGGTCGGTTAACAGTAAGTGGTTAATCTTGCATCTCCACAGATCAGTGGCCATAGATTTGTTCACCTGGATGTTCAACTTGCTTTACACACTATCTGTAGCTAAGAAATACATCCTTTGATTTAGGAGAAGTCATGTGCAGATTAAATTAGAACTCAGCCAAAAGTTCATAGTAATCAGTCTGGTATCAGAATAAGCATATTTGGGACACTGAAAATATGGGACCAAATTGAGAGCCCTTTAAGGGAAATATATTTCGCTATAGATATCTTCCTCAGGGAGAGAATGTTTTATGACTCAAAGACTAGTCATCAATGCTATTAAATGAAAAAGATTTGATTTTTTGTGACATTCAAAACAAACTGGCCCCAAACTGTGGTAAAAGTCAGTGACTTATGTATGAGGTATCCCTTGGTTGGCACATCAAATTGCATATAGCTATCTCATTTCCAAAGCCAAGGCAGATATTACTAACATATGGGACAAAATGGAATGTTACAATCAAATGTTAGCTTCCCATTTATTGTGCTAAGCTGGCAGTGTGAACGTGACCATGGTCATTCTAACAGGATGGGGTTGGGGGTAGTGACTTACCACCAGGGCTTTGCAATGTTACCTGAATCTAAGTAAAGCCCTTCTATTCACAGAGAATCTCAAAATTGATTTTTAAGACCCATGTCAATCTAGAGGACGATGGGTAAATAAACAAGGATGTTGCAAAGTATGGGAGCAGTTTTCATGCCAAATTTTCAGATCATCACCATGCAGCTTCTCAGTAGCTAAAACTTTGCTTCATGAAGACAACTTATCTTTGGACTTGGTGGGATATGTGTGAGTGTGTAGGTGTTGTTTCCACTGGCAAGGTGTCACTGCACACACAATCTATATGTTGAAATACTTGTTTTCTCCATGGCCTTTTTGAGGCTGTTGGAGGAGTTAAGCGGAAAAAGGGATGCAGGAAAAGCCATTCCCAGGTGGATCCGGATCAGACAGTGTCAGTTAGAGTCTGTGAACATGGCTGCCTGACTGACAGCACATTACACAGACCCGGATGGAATGGCTGCCAATGAGAAAATTCATTTTTGCTTTACCTACCCAGGGAGAAGGGAACAAAGTTTAATTTCTTAAATTCTGAGACATAAAGTGAAGACTGCTTTATGCTAGATTTTATTCCTGGGGTTCAGTTTGACTTCCAGGATAAAGGTGAGTGTCCAATGAGAACATAATTTGGAAAGATCTACTGATGTTTAGTGTTTCTAATGTTGTTAAATTTGATAACAGTTCCTACATTTTCTTTAAAAAGATCTGAAACTAGAACTCTTGCATACAAATAAAGTGCTAAAAGGGGACTGAATCTGCAGGTAGAAACATGCAAACTTGTTTAGGGAAGAATCTGTTGATCCAGAGTGGAAACTGATTAGCAATGGGAGGCCAGGGAGAGCTTTCCCTAAAGAGACGGGGAGAAAGAATATAAACTTGAAGTTCAAAGGAATGGGGGTGGAAATTCTGTGATCCCTCTGAGAAAGTGAGACTCTATGGACTTAGTTCAACCAGAGCCCAAATCCTTGATAATAATGAGAATGTAAATTCTGGAGTCTGGCATTTAAGGAGTGGTGGATTAGTCGTTCTGAAACTGTAATGGCATCAGTTCCCTGCAGACCCTAAAGAAGGGTGGCGATGGGCAGAAATGTGAGCTAGGAATTTCAAGAGTGTGAAGCAAACCAGACTGAAATAAAGGAACATGAGAAGCAGAGAGAGGTGGAGGAAGAAGACTGGAGGAAGCACGTGGAGCATAGTGATGAAGAAGCAACACTTGCTCCTTGGCCTTGGGCTTGTATAAGCATAGGCAGACATAGGACACACTTGAGAGACAGAGATGTGACGTTAACAATGGCACCGTTTATCCTTACTTGGATTTGCTCTTTTCCTTCCAGACTTGCATGGCCTTTCTGCCCCTTTCCTACAGATCCCTACCAAAAAGTGCCTTAGATTTAGTATTTAAACCTCAGAGGTCCTTCTTTTGCGTCAACCCTACTTGGCTGGGCATTTGCCCACAAGGGGATGGGTTACTTGGATTCTTGATTTGGAAACTATGTTCTTTCTCTTCTCTCTGTTACATAGTTGTCTCTATTGCACACCAGTTGTATTAAAGTTCCTTTCCATTGAAGGTCTTACACACTAGAGTATGTTTTGCCTTGAGGCAGTAGATGGCAGAATCCATTCATTGGGGATTCCAGTGTACCCCTTATTCTTTAATGAAGATTAGGATTATCTGGGGGAACGGGTGTAAAATGCAGCAAGTCAGATTCGACTCTTAGCGTTTCCAGATTCCATTTCAGTTGAACTGGGTTGGTGGAGGAATATGCAGTTAAATAAATGTTACAGATATTGTAATTCAAGTGGTCCTTCCACTTAGAGAAATGCAATGTACTTTTTAGGAAAAAGGAGTCTAAGATTTTCCTATCCTTTACCTTTCAAAATAATTCCAACTTTCAAAAGTGTTTCATTTAATTCCTTAAAAGAGGTAGTGTGGGCCCTCCCTGGTGGCACAACAAGTTAAATCACAGCAAGAGTTCAATCCCTGGATAGGGAACTGACCCACATAGCTCAGCAGTCCTCTCCTGTTTCACTGGCTGCTCCCCTCAGCAGTGTACTTCATTAGTTTGCCTGTTCTGCTCCCCACTCTGTCTCTGGTGAATCCTTTCACTACCCCTGTACCTCTGGCCTGTACCCCAGTTCTGTATGCATAAATAAATAAATCTTGAAAACAAACCAAAAAAAAAAGAGTTAGTGATAAAATAGCAGCAGCATCCCACCTACCCCTGCTCCAATCCTAAACACTTTTAAAGGACCAACTATGTTCCAAACATTATATATACTTAACTAATGTTATAAACTCAACTACCATTCTTTGAACATTTACTAATCACCAGAAATTCTTATCTAAAGAAACACAAGAGAGCTAAGTAATAATCTAGTTTAAACTTCCTACAAAGAAGGTATTATTTTTGTAGCTAAGAAAATCGTGGCCACAAAACTTCAGTAACTTGTCTTAGTTCACACAGTAGTAAGTGAAATACAGTCATGAATCCAAAAAAGTGCTTTTTCTAAGCTTTAGTTTAAAAATGATCTAATGAGTGGAGATGAAAACTCCATGTGTCAAATTCCTACAAATTTATAATGCTCTGGATGGGACTGTCATTCCACTTAATCCCCATAGATAAAATGACACACTGAATACAGCTTAACCAACCACCCTTGTCCCTTCTTATCTACAGCTCAGCCAACTGACAAACAGAAGTTGATTCCAGGGTTTGTTTCAAACTCCAAGGAAACAGGATTGTGTTTATTGCACACCCAGTAAGACTGGCTCATGAAATAGACGTTTCTTAAACATAATGCCAAGCACCCAATCCTGACCTTTGTGTCAGTGAGGATGAACTCTGGAGAAGGGGGATGTTGATAAATCTCATCTTGCATAGCTCCCCTGGTGAAGGCTTTCCTTGCTGAGAATGTGGCCTGTCTTGGAAGACTAGCTGGTGCTGTGATTCTTGACCCAAGTTGCACACTTTATGCACTCAGGACTGAGTTTTCAAAAATATTTATGTTGGGTCCTCCTCAGAAGAATAATTAAATAAAAATCTTAGGAGGTGGAGCCCAAACATCTGCAGTTTTCAAAAGTTCTCTAGAAGTTGATGTTGTTTCACCAGAGTTGAGATCACTGATACCTACTTCTAAGCGCCTCTCAGGTGTTGAGAAGATTAAAAATCAGGTGATGCAAGGGGCTGAGGTGCAGCACTATGAAGCTGTACGCAGCCACTGCAGCGTGAGTTTGATCCCCAGCCAGGAAGCTGGCCCACATGGCACAGCAGATCTCTCCTATTTTGCCGGTTGTTCCCCTCAGCAGTATATTTAAGTCAGTCTGCCTGTTCTGCTTCCCACTCTCTCTGGTGGATCCTCTCAACCCAGCAACCTCATCTCCTGCACCTCTGATCTGTATCCTATTTCTTGTATGCATAAACAAATAAAAACCTTTTTTAAAAAATCACCAGGGAAGTCTCTTATATGTAGATTTTTTAAAAATATTTATTTATTTATGCATACAGAACTGGGGTATAGGCCAGAGGTGCAGGTGTGGTGAGAGGATTCACCAGAGAGACAGGGTGGAGAGCAGAACAGGCAGATCAACGAAGTACACCGCTGTGGGGAGTGATGAGGTCAGGAGAGGTCTGCCAGCCCATGTAGATCTCCAGGGTGGGGATCGAACTTGCACTGCAGCGGCTGCTGCCAGCTTGCAGTGCACTGTCCTAACCCGTTGCACCACCAGGGAGGGCCCCATATGTAGATTTTTTTTAAAGATTAGTTTATTTATTCATACAGAACTGGGGTACAGGCCAGAAGCTCAGGGGCAGTGAGTGGCTTCACCAGAGACAGAGCGGG
>NW_004567126.1:6125719-6198605 GCF_000260355.1 Condylura cristata
AAAATTTGGTGTATATCAGAGGCCTTCGGGCAGCCAAATCAATTGAGACTCTTATAAAATATATGTAAATTTGTGTTTTCTAGTGTCTTCTCACTGTAACTGTAGTTTATTCGTGACTAACTCTACTTGCACCAACTGAAAGCGGCTACTCCTGAGAGCATGCTTTATATTCTAATTTTAGTCAGTGGTAAATAATTTTTTTAAGATTTATTTATTTATGCTGCTTATAGAACTGGGGTACAGGCCAGAGATGTGGTAGGTAAGAGGATTCACCAGAGACAGAGTGGGGAGCAGGACAGGCAGACTGACAGAGTACATGCTGAGGGGAGCAGGGGGCGGGTCAGGAGAGGTCTGCTGTGCCATACGGGTCAGCTCCCTGGATGGGGCTCGAACTCATGCTGCAGTGGCTTTGGAGAACTTCATAATGCGGTGCTTTAACCCGTTGTGCCACCAGGGAGAGCCTATTCAGTGGTAAATAATTTTAAAGCTATTAAAGCAAACAGAGATATTGGATAAAACATGCATTTCTTGGGAAACTGAAAGCTAAACCAAGAGCTGTGTTGTGCTTTTAGAACATACTTCAGGCTCTGCCCCAGAAATCCTACTGGAAGGGATTTATTCTCCTGTTGCCCTTGGGACAAGTTTAGAGGGAAAGTTTGAGGAGTACTGAACCAGTGGAATTATTTGAAATGTGACACTCTTAATTGGCTTGGTTCAAATCCTCAGCAGTTGGAGAATCTTGGCTTATCGCAAATGCCAGAAATACTGTAGCATTTGTCACTTCAATTCCAGCCAAAGGTCAAATGCAGTATCACAAATAGAAGCAAAAATAAATTCTAACAGTCATTTTGTGGATAGATTTAACTTTATTCACATATGATAGATAACAAGGGCTGACAAAGGCATCCTCCAACATTTCTTTCTGTGGCTGCGTTGATTAAGAGTTTGGTTGCAGGCAGCGTGAGTTGAACGGGATGTGTGGTATGATCGATTGGGGATTTTTACAATTCTACATCATCATGAATCCAGTGTAATTTGAACCTTGCGGTAAGAGTTGGGAGATAATTCTAATGCTCACTGGCAAACACTTGGCAGCCCTTGAGAGCAGCATCTTTAAAGAACACGCGTGGACGCTCACACTTCAGGCACCTCAGGTACAAAATGAGTGCAGGTGGGTAGAGCCCTGAGGTGCCAAGAAAGGTAGCCCATGATAGCGGCAGGGTTTGAAGGCAGCTCGGGGGTGTTGATGTCAATCCCAGGAGCGCAGCATGGCCTCTCAGTACTGATAGGACCTCACAAGGAGCCACATGAGGATAACCGTAATCAGTACAACGGTGAAGTTGAGAAACAGCTCGCGGGTGGATAGCTCCATCTCGACGGTGGTTCGAGGAGAGGGAAGGCTGGCTTCTCAGGGCACACCGAGGACCTCTTACTTGTCTTCACCTCCTAACAGGAAGTAACAAAGAAAACATGGGGGAGGTTTACGAGTACTTTTCCCTTAAAAGAAATAGAAACGGTGAGGGCACATGGGTGATTTGGTGATGGGAAACCCAAGGGAACTGCAACTGAGATGGAAAAATGCACAAAAATATGTAAAAATAAATTATTATAATAAAATGTATTGGTAACTAAAAAGAAAGTGACACGTTTGAGCAAGGTAGCTAAGTTAAAAAAAAATAGTAGTGAGAGAAAATAGGACTGACTATGCAACTAGAGACTGGCTTGAACAAAAAGAAGAAGAAAAAATAGAGCTATTTCGAAGGGCTGAATGTGTCTCCCTACTAAGTTCACTTGAAACTCTAATCCCCTGTATCTTAGAAAGTGACTGTATTTGGAGATAGAGTCCTTCAAGAAGTAATGAAAGTTAAGTGAGGTCATGAAGATGGGCTCTAACACAGTAGACTGGTATCCTTAGCAAAAGAGGAAATCAGGACACAGGCATGTACAAAGGGAAGACCATGTGAAGACAAGGGTGAAGAAAGTCATTGGCAAGCCAAAAAGAGTGGCCTTGAAGGAATCAAACCTGCCTACACCTTGATCTTGGATTTCTAGCCTCCAGAATGTCTTTGAGCTTGAGCTGCCATTCTTCACTGAGTCTTCAGCCTGCTGGTCTACTCTGCATTTTTGACCTTGCCAGCTTCCACAATCACACAGGTCATTTCTGTATCTTATACATTCCACACATGCACATGCTCACTCATATCATTTTTTGTTCTGTTTCTGTCAGGAACCAGCCTAGTAGCAGAGAGCTTGGCATTTCAGCTTGATCATTAAGAATGATCACTATAGTGCTGAATTTTTCTTGTGATGATGATGTTGATGCTTTGGATAAAATACACCACACTGCATTTTTCTCTCCAGTTTCTCACATGTATGTGCTTGCTTTGCTATACTTAAAGTGCCAATAAGTAAGGTCACCAAAATATAAAAAATGTTATGGAGTAGTAATGTGCTTTGAATTATGTATAAAAATAGAATACCAGGCCTTCTTGGAGGTGCAAGGGGTTAAGTCTCAGCACTATGAAGCTCTCGGCAGCCACTGAAGCTCCAGTGTGATCTCCAGCCAGGAAGCTGACCCACCTGGTACAGCAGACCTCCCCTGTCTCACCTGCTGCTCCTCTCAGCAGTGTATTTCAGTCAATCTGCCTGTTCTGCTCCCCACTCTGTTACTGGTAAATACTCTTACCCCTCTGGCCCCCCTCACCTCTAGCCTATACCGTAGCTCTTGTATGCATAAATAAATAAAGAATTTTTAAAAAGAAATAGAATGTCATAATTTCTCATGTTTGGGCTACTACAGATCTTCATCTAACCCTGATGAAAGCATGAAGTACTTTTGACCAGCCCTGTGTTGGGAGTTCCCACTGGTGTTAACCCCCAGTCACTCAAAGTCCACAGGGCAAGTGCTACACTCTTGGGTAGCACTCCTGTTTCAACAAGGCCTTGTGCCAGCTATTTTTAGTCAGGTCCAGGATGTGCCCAGATTGTAAACACTTCAAAGGGCAGAGGTAGTAGCAGATAGTACACGTAGGAAATCCTGCCTTGAGAACATGGGCAAAGCAGTCAATCAGGTTACTGTCTTCAGCAAGGTGGCTTGGTTGACATTTGTTGTATGCAAATCAAATAAAGACTAAAGATAATATTTTAGCTATTCAGGACAAACACCTACTATGGAGTGAAAAATTTACGTAGAAACTAAGCTAAGGGTAGAAGTGACATTATCAAGCTTGGTATTTTTAAACATCTACATCTGACCTGACTGAATTATTCATTGTAATTACTAGATCTGTTGTATTATTAGTGGACCATGCTACTAGTTGTATAAGCCAGCCAAACCTCGTTCATAGTATTTGATTGTTGATAGATAGCACATATGTTTAAATCAGATGATGTCACCCCCCAAGTTGCTGAATCTTGTTTTAAAACATGGTCAACAAGGATTAGTTGATGTCTCCATTTAGTTCTTTTTTTTTTTTTATTTCATAGAACTGGGGTGTATGCTGGAGGTGTGGGGGGGAGGGAGGAGCGGATTCTCCAGAGATAGTGTAGGGGCCAGAACAGACAGATTTACTGAAATACATTGCTTAGGGGAGCAGGGGGCAAGAGAGGAGAGGTCTGCTGCACATGTGAGTCAGCTCCCTGGCCAGGCATTGAACTAGGCCTCACTGTAATAGTGCTGAGTCTTAACCTCTAGGCTACCAGAGAGGACGCTTTTAATTCTTATGTGTTTTGATCCTTTGCATGAAGGGTACAGTAAGTTGCCAGTGAAATCTATACAGAGATTTACTTGAAAGAGAAAAATGAAGAAAAAAACGAATGAATAAAGGAAGTAGACTATGTAAGAATGCAGGTAACAACAGAGGGACAGAAAGGTGAGGATTCAGACAGGGAGCACAGGCACCAGGGCATGGGAGTCAAAGACAGACTCTAACTTATAAACTTATTAATAAAACTAAATTCGGGACCAAATAACCACTTATTTGGGTAAGTTCTTAAGAAATAAGCATGTGAGAGACAGAGAGATTGATTCTGTCTATAACGTTCAAAACAAACCAATTCAGATAAGGCAAAAAAAAGTATACCATCAAATATGCTTATTAGATTAACTTGTTTAATAAAAGGAATCATGGGGTCTGACCCAACAGGGACACATTCAGAAAATGTTATCGAAGCTATTCACAGCTCTGCTTGTGTGAACGTCACAGCTCTGTGACCTTCACAGGCAGTTGTTACCATAATTTTTATCTCTCCCAAGATTATAGATAAGAAACTAGCTTTCAAAAAGAAGTTAAATTGTTTGTGCAATGACACATAACACATTGGAGGCAGAACCAGAACTGGCAGACTGGAATGAGTTGCTACAATTGTGATTACTCCTTAAGAGTGATTACAAGAATGAGTTATTACTGCAATTAACTTCCATGGCTAAACAAAGCTAGCTTACATTTTCAACCACTTTGGTAAAACCAATGTGACATTTTTATATTAAGGTTGATAATACTCGTTCCCTATGATCTAGCAACCTCTATTCCAGAAACTCAAGAATACAGGATTCTTAGACAAGAATATCACAGCAACAAATTCACAGTATTCCTAAACTGGAAACAACTCTGATATTCAACAATAGTAGAATGGATGATGGATTTGGTGTATTTATACAGCTGATTGCTAGAAATGTAATTGTTGGTGAAAGATAAATTTACAAGAGAAACTAATATATTAAGTGGGAATTTAATCATATTGTTTAGGGATATAGACGCAGATGACAAAATTACAACAAAAAGCAAAGCCAAGATCATCTCAGTAATCAGAGTGGTGATTACCTACAGTGGGGACAGACTGGGGTGATCAGGTATGCTGGCAATGATCTGTTTTCTGACCTGGATGAGAGTTGTATGTTACTTTCTAATTATTGTTCAAACTGTGTTTTAGGCTTTCTTCACATTGTTTTCAGCTGTCTCAGAATTGGCAGGCTGCCCGACATACTTACTTTTTCTTGGGGCTTATGTACTATTTCTTGCATGTTGATGGTGAGCTTAGTGTTATATATGTATATTTAAATGAGTATAAAAAACAAGGAGTTCAGGTAAGATTTCTAATGCATTCCAATCAGCCAATTCATTTGCTAACTCTAAGAGATGACTTTACTTTCATACAAATTTATACCCTTTAGGAAGAATGGACCAAGGTTAGCAGAATTCAGATCAGCAAACTTGTGTTTTTCTACTGTTAACTACAAAAGCAATTTTATTCCATTTTAAGCCTTCCCTGGAATCAAGATCATATTGTCTGATCCAAAGTGATTGCCATATGGATGAAATAAAAACCAAAGTGCTGTGAAAAAAAAATTGTACAGAATGTTTGAATTGACCTTCTGAATGGAGTCCTTGAGAAGATGGAAGACAGACCTCTTCAGTGATACTAAGTTTTTTTTAAAAAAAAAAAAAAAAAAAACAGAGAGAAAATGCATTCCATGTGTTAAAAAAAAATAGAGGAAAACAAGAATCAATACTAGTCACTTTAAGAAATACTATACATAACAGGACTTATTTAAGAAAAGTCAACATTCTTCTTTCTCATTTCTAACATGTACACACACACACACACATACACACACACTTTGTATGATAAGCATAAAAATTCTGCTACATGAGGCCATACCTGGATACAGTAGGCTTCTCCTGTCTCTCCAACTTGTGCTCTTCTCCCAAGCTGTCTGGACCCCTTGCCTCTGGGCAGAGCTTAATGTAGGCCAAGGGAGGTGACAATGACTGTGATGTCACTGATGAAACATTTCAAAGGAATAACCTCCAAGGATTTGAGGCTATCTTTGTGGAGGGGGCTATGGAAATATGTTGACTAAGACTTTGTTTCTTTGGCTGTTAATTTTTATGAACACTCCAGGGAATGGAAACCTCTTTGCAGTTGACTGATTGTATGTTTTACATCGTCATAAATCTCTTGAGCTGTGTTTAAAATATTGTGAGCTGATACTGAAAGACTAATGGTAATAAATCAATGCTGTATTTGTGGCTCCACCTACCCTACACATGAAAATGCAAAAATGTAATTTCATTTGCCATCCCTATATTTAGCTATCTGAAATGTGAAGAGTCTTCTGCTTTGTACACACACCCCAAACACACACACACACTGCAATTTAACGAGCATATTTAGCGCCTTCAAAACTAACTTTAGTTCAAGTGGGGAAGTTATAACCTCAGTCACCTGTCCCACATAACTTCCAGCCAGGCTTTAAAGTTTCCAGTTTATATATTAATATACAGTTTCATCCGAAACAGCTGTGGAACCCATGCTTTCTACATCTCTGTCAGTAAACTCAGACAACAAAACTCTGTCACCAGGGATACTAGAATAGGCTAAAACTAGAGAAAAACATGAGAGACAAAGTATATCTAAATAAACACTACCTGGGACCATTAAGATGAGTTTATCATCAAACATTACAGATGTTTAGAGGTAAATTAAATCCATGAAATAATTAATTGAACTTGGAAGCCATTAATTAAACACTTTAAATATGACCCCAATCACTGTTTGTTCTGAAAATTCTTGATAACAGAGCAAATCTTCCTCTAATTCCTAATTAAGGTAAGTCGAGCCAATTCTTTCCCACAAGATTTTCTGTATGGTCATAGTCAAATCTTTCCTCAAGTCCCAGAGATATTACTGAGGAGGAAAAAAAAAAAAAAAAAGACTTCTGTCCTATTTCTTCATTTCAACAAAAGCCGAATGGCGGGTCATTTTAATGCAACATTCTGTCACTACAGGCTTTGTAAAAAGAGAGCTTGCTGAAATGGCAGATAGTATACAATAATTATAGCGCAATCAAATATTGGCAGTTATTGTTGCCATCTGGCACACTCCTTGAAAGTAGTCAGATTTCTGTCTTTTGCCTCCTAGTCCTTGCCAAATTGTTTCAAATGCTGGAAATGTTTTCCTAGTCACTAAGACACATCTGTCCCTTCTTAACCACTCAAAATTATTTTTATACAATTAAAAGGTTATGTATTTATTGTAGAAAATCTGAAAATATAAAAATACTTGAAATTTTTAGTAGGGGGAACTTTATGTAACTTTTTACTCATGTTTAAGGACAGCTACATAGACAGGAACCAAAATTTCCAAAATCTTTTTTTATTTAATTAGAGTCAAATTACTCAAAGAGTGCTACATATATTGTAAGTTTAGGGAACAAATACTTATTTTGTACATGTCAGAATATGAGTTAGTTCTGTAGTACTTGATGTTAAAAAACAATAAGGAACTGTTAACATATCACAAAAGAGCTCGCTAATAATGTCCACTGAGTTGAATGGCACCATGTCAATGTAACTTGGAATCCGATTTACTCAGGAGTCAGTCCCATTTTCTTTCTCGTGTCCCATCTTTGTCTAGCCAGCATTATACCAATGACTATTGTGCCACACCTGGAGAGACTCCTAAAGAGTAACTGCAGAGTTTTTTCATATTAAAATCATTCCAACTGTGATGCCATGAGAGAGTGGAGTTACACTCAGAATTTAGCTTGTAATTACTTTGACCTAAACCTCTCCAGAAAAAACTGACAAGTCACCTCACAAGTATGCAAAGGCCTAAGGGAGAGTTTAACCCCACAGAACTGCCATTGAAACCAAACATCACTGTCTCTCAATTAAGAAACTGAGAAAATGGCCCTCCCTGGTGGCGCAGCGGGTTAAAACACAGCACTAAGAAACTAAAGCCACTTCCTCATGAGTTCGATCCCCGCCTACCCCGGAGGTGACCACATGGTGTGGCAGACCTCTCCTGACCCGCCCGCTGCTCCCCTCAGCAGTGTACTTCGTCGATCTGCCTGTTCTGCTCCTGACTCTGTCTCTGGTGAATCCTCTCACCCTCCGCATCTCTGGCTTGTACCCCAGTTCTATATGAATAAATAAATAAATCTTTAAAAAAAAAAAAAAGAAACTGAGAAAAACAAGATTTCAAGCCACAGAGCCAAAATAAATTCATCCCTTTTCAATTCATCCTTATTTAATTCTGCTAATACTTTCATTTCAGTGAGCAAGCCCCAAAACCTTGCTTTCATTCCATGTCAGCATTCTTTCACAATGAGACTCTGATCTATCAGTAAAAATATATATTAATTAAACCTTAACGTTATTTCAACAACATCCATTTACCTTGAATTTAGCCAAAGGTCAAAAGTGTTAAGAAAGCAAGATTCACGATGACAAGGCAGTGGAGGTCCAGTTGGTACTTGTCCCTCATGGCTTCCACCACTATATATTGGGTTGTTGGAAAAGTCATGATGTATTTTTCTTATTTATTTATTTGTTTGCTTGATCTTTTACATCATCCTTCATTTTGTGCCTTTTTATGCTGTATTTTTTTCTATGCAAAAATACCGATGGTTTCGCCCATAGCAGGAGTGTAATGAACCAGGCGAGAAAATAATAAGAATAATGAACAGCCATATACCAGAGACATTTGGTGGGGGTGGAGTGGGGAATGGGATCAAAAATGGGGGAGGGAGTCAGGGGGACGAGGGAGAGGGGAGGAGGGAAGTGCACGGGACTATGGTGATGGCACATGGGTGACTTGGTGATGGGAAACCCACAGGGATTACAATTGAAATGAAAAAAAAATTACAAAATGATGTAAAAATAAGCTATTATATTAAAAAAAAAACATGTCATGACTTTTCCAACAACCCAACACTTTCTCAGGTATAAGATATTTTATGCTTTAGAAGTCAGTGCTGAACTCTTGTTCCTAATTAAAAGCTAAACTAATTTAGTCCCCACTTCATTAATCTTTGAATTCTGATAACTGAAAAGTGAAGACCCTGAATTCTACCAGTCTTAGTCCCATGAATGTTCATAAATTCTGAATTTTCCACTTACTATAAATGACATGAAGAAAACTGATTTACCCCCCTCGGTCTCAGTTTCCCTATTTATAAAATAAGGACACTAATAACTATTTGAAGACTTATAATCAGGATTTAATTGATGATGCCTGAAAAATAAAATCCGTGAAGATTCTATTAATGTGTATAAAAAACACCAAGCACCAAGCTTTCCCAGCCCCCGACTGAACTAGAACATGCTCGAGCTTTTTTTTTTTCATTTACTGATAATCATAATAAATAACTGAGAAGGAACGCCTTTCTCTTGGACATGTACAAACTTCTTTATGCTTCTGAGCAGTGAGGAATGTCACATTTTGGGGAAAGTGATGCTTTGTGCACAAATCCTGCCTTCCCTGACTCTCTCCTGCCACCTGTGTGCCCCTAAGGTGCCACCTCTCGGAGGTGCAAGGACACGTGCTGCAGAACACCAACATCACCATGTCCAGTACTCCCGCAGCTGGCACCCAGCCTCACACAAAACCTGGCTTCGGAAGTCAAAGCACAGAATAGGGTCACTGACCTACCTCTAAAGAAAGTTAAGAAAAGGACACAGTTAGCACCCCAAGCAATGTGAGAGATGTGGCATCGGGATGATATCAAGAAAGTTATAGGAAGGTCCTCCCTGGTGGCGCAAAGGGCTAAAGCACAGCACTATGAAGCTTTCTGTAGCTACTGCAGCGTGAGTTCAATACCCTGCCAGGGAGGTGACCCACATGGTGCAACAGATCTTTCCTGTCTCACCCATTGCTCCCCCGGCAGTGTATGTCAGTATACACCCGTTCTGCTCCCCACTCTGTCTCTGGTGAGTCCTCTCACTGACATACACAAACACACACACCTCTGTACTTGTACCCCAACTCTTGTATGAATAAATGAATAAATCTTTAAAAAAAAAAAAAAGAGGGCCCTCCCTGGTGGTGCAGTGGTTAAAAGCACACCACTAAGAAGCTAAAGCCACTTCAGCAAGAGTTCCATCCCCACCCCGGAGGTGACCACATGGAGCAGCAGACCTCTCCTGACCCGCCGACTGCTCCCCTTAGCAGTGTACTTCATTGGTCTGCCTATTCTGCTCCCCACTCTGTCTCTGGTGAATCTTCCCACTGCCCCTGCACCTCTGACCTGTACCTCAGTTCTGTATGCATAAATACATAAATCTTAAAAACAACAACAACAGAAAGAAAGGTACTAGGAGCTCAGGGCTGGATGGAGATGGTAAGAGGGCCAGCTGCCTAGTAGAGTCAGGAAAGGTGTAAAGGAAAAACAGACTCCTTGATGACAACCAGAAATCTTGAGGTGGACCAGAATGAGAAAATAATTACAAAGGGCTAAAATGATCATACCAACCACAACAAGATGGTGCCATGCTTAGTAAACATGCATTACTAATCTAACCCCTACAGTAGCCAGGAGGCACACACATGCCTCCCCATTTCCCTGAGGAGAAGACTCAGACCCATAGTGGCTGCCCCTGGCCATGTTCCCAGAGCTAGCAGGTGACACCATGAGATGCAAACACTACGCCCAGCTGTGCTTCCATCAGCCACTCTCTGGAGCATTTGCAATTTAGTAGTGCTCAATTGAGGGAGCCAGGAGATTCCTCCCCGCTTTTGGCTGTGTGCTTTACTAGTAAAACTAAAGAAATAAATATGTCCACCAACAGAAACATTTATTTTTATACATTATATACAAGGGCCACTATGCCAATTTATCGTGTATCATTTTACACCATAGCTACACAAAACATTTAAAATATATAAGGTAGAAGAAAGAGAAAAAAAATTCCCCCTTTTAACCACTAGAAGACTGTTCTCTGTCCCTGCTTCAGAAAACTCTACTATAGTCTGTGGTGCTTAAAAGCGAATGCATTCAATTTAGCTTTTGGGGCACTGAACCACCACAAGCAGTCAAAAAAATCCTTGCTGACAAAGTTCTGATGATTGTCTGTATTCCTAAGCATTTATGGCCTTCTTTTTCATTTCTGTCTCCCTAACCGATTTTCATTTCGAAAGGCAGGGATAATTTTTGGTGTGTCTTATGTTTCTCCACCTGTGCCTTGGACCAGGGAAGGCACAGAACAGATGCTCTGAAATGTAGAGCATAGGTTCAGCTTGGGTCTCCACCACACACCTCTCCTCTCAGCACCCAGACTTGCCTGAGCCTGGCAAACCTGAGTGTAGAAGTTAGGGTCAACCGCAAATCCACTCTTCAGAAAGTCCTAGAAGCCAGGTAGAGAAGACACCTCTGAAGGGAAGTGATGGCAAAGCAACATGGAGAGCTGACAGCCTCCGCTGCACAAAACTGAAATTCAGTTCACATCCTACGAGGAGACGCCAGGACAGGACTAAATGTGCCTAAGTCTGTGAGAAACTATAGAGGGAGGGGAGAAGTTGAGTGGTCAAACAGCAAGAGGAGACCGACACAAAAACAAGGAGGTTTGGAGGCTGCAATTCAGTTGTAGGAGACGTTTGGCAAGGTGCTGGGACACCTTGTGGCCAAGCTGCCTGTCAGATGTGGCCCAGGATGTCACCCTTCTACTCTCCCACTTCAACCGCTGACTGGGAACAGCTCCCGGGAAAACGTGGCTGATGCACAAAGGTGGCTGTGGTTTCAAGGCACAGTGTTGGGGCCAGGGAGTCCACCTCCATCACCCAGCAGTCAGTTGCTGCAGTACCTCCTGGGGCCATCTGGTCCACGTACTGCCCAGCCCACTCCCCCGCAGCTTGGAGTCTGGGAGCAGGGAGGAGAGAGAGTAGGGTTGCTCTCTGGCAGTTTAAGCTGACAACCTGTAATGTGGCAAGGGAGAGGAAGATTCTTCCTCTCCTCGTGCCATCCACGCACATCCATGGAACCAGCAACGCACTGTCCTTCCGTTAACTGTCACAGAGCCTGGCAGAAAAGCGGCAATACTACTCAAGATTTACTTGCACTCTCTACCTATGAAGCTATGAAAGCCTCAGCATAGAGGAGCTTGAGCTAAAGAGCGAGAAAATGGCAGCCCTAAATGACAGTTGACAGCACTCGCGCCTGCGCACATGAGAACTACCCCATAAAGTTGCTGGAAATAATCAAGAGGAACGTGGCAGGGGCATGCAGTCTTGCATGATGGGTGGAAGCCAGAGCCAGAAAAAACACCTATTAGTCCCGTTCATAATAACCCATTTAAAGTCCTGGATCGGTGAGGTGACACCTGTTAACATCATTTGACTTGGAGCCAATTAAATTCCACTTCTTTGGAACAAGCATATTTCGACTCTATAATAAGATTCTGCAAGCAAACAGCTTTCTCTCAGCACATTAAACATAGCAGGAGAGGGGGTGGGGCAGGAGAAGCAGCCAAAAATGTGTTTACTACTAGGTTAATACCATCTGCCCTCAAAACACTCCCAGATTTCAGATTGGCTTTGTTATTTTCTGGGGAATAAGGATTCAGCTGTCTTTGGATGTGCTGTTACTGAAGCTTTCAGGGAAGATTTTAGCCAGACACGCCCACTTGAAACATTCTGTTCTTTGGTGAATCTGATCAAGGGTTTTTACTGAATCTCTTTTGAGAATCTGTCGGTGAGAATAATACAATTGCAGTTTCGGCAAGAATAATAAGGATCAGACAAAATTGCTTGTTGTTCTCTGTGAGCGGCTTTATTTGGCTTTAGCCTTCGGTGCTAGGAGTGAAGAGAACTGCATCATGAAGAATGAAAATCTGTCTCTGCTTTCTGTTAAGAAAAGGAGAAATCTGAAATGGCTCCTTGTAGTGACATGGAAGATTAGCTGTGTGCAACTACAGGCTAAATTTCCTTTTGGACAAGGGTTGTGCAATCTCGGAGGCCAATTGGATACTTGTTCTACAGTCTGAGGAGTAACCTAACCTTTTACACTTTTACAGTAAGAGTGAGTGCCATATGCCAGGGGCTTGTATACCTGGAAGTGGGGCCGCTTCTCTGGCACATGTAGTTCAGGCTTACTCTCTTCAGCTTGCATTCTACTAGATTTTGTCTCCATTTGTTAGTGTAGCACAGAAAATAGGCACCCATACCTCAAGTGAATTCTATGTGTCTTCATGGGCTCCATCTTTTGTGCTAACAAAAGTCCAACAAGCTAAACATTTCTTATCCTGGTCTGTCCCTCTTTTGCTAGATGTCAAAGCACACTCCAGCCACTTATCTGTTAACTACCCCTCCCAAATGCCAACATAAGCACAAGACATGTGCTTAGGGTTCTTACCTGCCCCTTGCTGCAAACCAAGTTACATGCTCCAGGCCTTAGGATTCCCACTTGTCAGGTGGCCCAATTACAGCACTGCACAAGCTACCTGTGTCAGCTCCCAGGCTTGGACAGATGTGGGTTTCAGATGGGTATGAATTGAAAAAAAATATTTACCACCTCTTTTACCTCAATGTCAGATAAGCAGGTTCAAGTTTCTTGATTTTTTTAGTTCATAAAACTTAGTTTTTTTAAACAATTCTATAATAATTTATCTAAATGCCCAAGCAAAATTTCTGGGTCAGCATGACAAAATCATTCCCCTTCTCTTTAAATACAGGGTACAGATGGTATTTAAGAGCAAAGAAAATAGCCTTTGCTCCACAATATGAAGGAGTCATCCTGTGGAATACTTAATTCTTGATCTCATGAAGACTTGAAGTCCTTGTCCTTCTATAAAGGGCTGTAGCCCCATTTCTCTCTGCAGTTTTGCTTCTTCTAATGTGAAAAAGCTCATAGCAGCTTCTTCAATGGTGATCATATATATTATTAAATACTTCATCTCTCATCTCTATGTATTTAAAACAAAAGGTATTTTCTGCATACACTCATTTTGTCATGTTGGCCCAGAAATTTTACTTGGACATTTAGATAAATTATTATAGAATTGTTTTTTAAAAACTATGTTTTATGAACTGAAAAATCAAGAAACTTGAACCTGCTTCTCTGACATTAAGGTAAAAGAGGAGGTAAATAGTTTTTTTCAATTCTCTGATTATGCTTCATATTATTATAGAAACTGTGATGATAACTATCACCATAGTAATATCTGATATTTTCAAAGTGTGTGGCTTCTTCAGAGCACTTGAGAATAACAAAATTCCTGGATGAATCAACATAGTTTGAATTATGTCCATTTGATGAGGAAAGTAAATGAGACTGGGTTAAATGGTTGGCCTAGGATATAGTCTTATCCTTAGTATATGGGAGCAATCTTTATGGTCATTCCTAGGTATATATTCCAGATCAAGTGGTCATTGCATTAGATAAATAATATCTCCAAACTTTTAGTAAATATCAATTGATTAAATATTTACAGATAAAAGTTGTTATAGCTTTAAATGAATTTGTTACATTAAATTCTACAGAATCAACAGCTACTTGACAAATGGCAATTATTGTTATATTTTCAGTCCGTAGGCTATTCTTAGTACAAATAAGACTTCACAGACCCTGGGGCTAGCTCCAGAGCACCCAAGTATTGATCCAATCTACATCAATCAATGAATATGCTCAGCCCTTAAAGTTTCATTAATAAGACAATATAATGAAACCAAATTCTCCAAGAGTTAGAAGATACCTGGTATAAGTCAATTTTGGTGGGATTGAAAATCAACCATTTGGTAGGAATACAGATCTATAGATATACATATAGACACAGATATAAATATCCATCCTATTGATATTCCCATAATTAAAAATAGTAAATCCAAGGCCCTCCCTGATGGCACAGTGGATTAAAGCACAGCACTAAGAAGCTAAAATCACTTCAGCATGAGTTCAGTTCCACACCAGAAGTGATCCACATGGCACCGCAGTCCTCTCCTCCCCCCGCAGCAGTGTACTTCGTCAGTAGGCCTATTCTGCTCCCCACTCTGTCTCTGGTGAATCCTCTCAACACCCTGCACCTCTGGCCTGTACACCAGCTCTGTATGCATAAATAAATAAATCTTTTAAAAAAAATAGTAAATCCAAAAGCTAAGTTTAAAAGAAGAAGAAAAAAATTGAGAAGGGAGCTAAGACAGACTACTTAAGCAGACCAAACCAGAGGCCACTTAGAATCTGACAAGGTGGCCAAGGCTGCCCTGCAGAACTATCAAGGGACTCCTGCTGGCAGAACAAGTTCTGGCACTAAAACAAAACTAGGTGAAAGTGATGCCTGTTATTTTATGTGGTCATTGCCAGTCTCCAGGACTCCCCTTTGAGGATCTTCTAAACGTAAATTAGTCCTTCCAAAATACCCAGTGGCAGCTTCTAAAGTAGGTTTCATGATCAAAATGTGTCATCCTAATGTAGAAATATTGGGGGGGGGCGCAGAATATGTTCAGATATTTGGAAAGTTGTGCGATCCCTGGTGCTGCTGCAGATCCACGCAGCGCTGCTATCCATCCAGGTGTAAGTGGCCCCAATCCAGATGATGCACTAGCACGTGATGCCATGCAGCAATGGAAGATCAATGTAGCCCCAACAACAGCTGGAGCAAGGACTAGGTTACCCACCATGAATAATAATTAAATCAACCTGTTCAACAGGTGTGTGTCACTTCTGCCAAGATTTCTTCCTCAATTGTTTGCATTTAATGGACACAGTCTTAGAAACATTATAGAATTAAAACTCAGACATCTTTGGTCTTTTGGAGATTAGTACACTCTAAAAAATCTACGTCTTGTCCTGATTCACTGTTTCAAAGCATGAGTAGAGGCTAGAAGTATCAGCAAGAGAGGCAGCAGCCTCTCTCCACTTATATTCACCTCCCCATTATGGTTTAAGTATAAAGCACTGGGAATGAAGGTAGTTATCATTACCTTCAGGGTTATCCTTTTCAGGTGTGTGTTTTTTCTTTAAGTTATTATTTATTGGGGGGGGAGGCAGTTTTATTTTAACCCTCTGGGCTTCTTTTCCTTTTTTTATGTTTGATCTAATTGCATTGGTTAGAAGCAGTTAACCAGTTCTTCAGAACATACTTTCTAAACAAGCCTGACTTCAATCGGAGGCTCTAGATGGGCAAACTTGGTTGTTTGACGCAAAATGGCAAGTTAAACAACAGCACGCTCTGACCAATAACACTGTGACTGTGCTGTCAGAAACTGCCCTTCAAAAAAAAGCCTATGACCATTTTTGCAGGGCTTATCTGGAGCCTTTTCTAAATCTTATATTTTAAGAATAGTTTTGTTATTCTCCTGCAGTTTATTTTATTGTGTTTATTTAATTTTCCCAAAATGACCATCATACTTAAAATTTTAAATTGATAGAGCATTAAAAAAAATAAAAACAGGGCCCTCCCTGGTGGCGCAGCGGGTTAAAGCACAGCACAAAGAGGCGTAAGCCACTTCCGCATGAGTTCAAGCCCCTCCTGCCCCAGAAGAGACCACATGGCGAGGCAGACCTCTCCTGACCCGCACACTGCTCCCCTCAGCAGTGTACTTTGTCGATCTGCCTGTTCTGTACCCCACTCTGTCTCTGGTGAATCCTCTCACCCTCCGCATCTCTGGCCTGTACCCCAGTTCCGTACGAATAAATAAATAAATCTTTACAAAAAAAAAAAAAACAGACTAGTCAATCTACCTTCTTTTTAGGCACAGATAGATAGGATAACACTACTGATTGTTAAGAGATGTTAGAGAAATTTTTCTTCTCAATGAAGCCTGAAGTTGAACTCATAACAGGAAAAAAATCTTGCTGATAAGGCTAGCACCCCTTTTATGAATGTATTACATGATGATGAAAGATCGAAATATGGTATGTCTGTCATTACATATAAACTACATCTTCTCAGGCAATTGGTTGCAGCAGGATACAATTACTAGCTAGAACTATCTCCAGATAATTTTTAATCAAAAGGAGAGCTCTCTTAGCTCTTTAAGAATAATACAGACTTAAAGTATTCTTTTTAATCATTAAAACTAATCTTGTTTTATCTCAGTAAGATTAATTTTTCTGATTACAAAAGTAATATGAGCAAATGACTGAAAAGAGAAATGTTAGGAGGGTAAAACTTATCTGATAACACTTATCATTTCACTTTCTATGTTTTCTACATGTGGAATGTTGTCCCATTCCATAGACCTGAGAACACAAGTCATATCCTCAGAACAAATGAATAGGAGCATACTCCAAGCAAGTCCCTGAATTAGGAGGGTCATCCCAGTAGATTCCCCAAGAGAATTCCTGGGGAGGAAGAATGTTTCACTTCTTGATTTAATTATTTCCCAACAGCTCTTAATTTTTATTTAGGGGGCAAAAAAACCCAATCAAATTCATAATAAACTACATAGTGGGATCTAAGCAAAAAAAAATTGTTTATAATATTCTTTTTGTCCAAAATGTACCTAGAATTGTAGGAGCTGTGAGTTAAAAGATTATTTTATCCAATCTCTATTTTATAGATGAGAAATTAAGGCCAAAAGAAGTTAAATGACTTGATAGCAAGGTCAAATCTCTAATCCCTTTGACCCATATATTACAGGTGAATCTTCATTTACTGTGTCTAGTTAAAAGACTTGTACATTTTATTGATCCACTGTGACATTAGTCTGGATTTGGCCTAAGCAATGTCCTTAGTCATTAAAAGCTTTTCCCAACAGACTAATCCAGAGTAAACTTCCCCTTGTTATCCTCGTTAATGGCATTCTGTATTTTTTCCCATACAACATTTACTACCAATCTTTAATTATATGTTTACTTGTTCCTATTTCTTGTTTTCTTCCCTGCTCTAAAATCCTCAAAGACTAACTTCATGGCTACTGTTCCCCCACGATATACGTAGTGCCTAACACAGTGCCTGGTATCAGGCATGCACACCAGCACAAAACATGTGCTCAGAAGGTTACCATGCTCAAGTCAGTTACCATGGTGTCTCTTTGCTAAATGTTCTTTCCTGGGCATACAACGTTACCTCAACTTATTCAGCACCTCCAAAATTTAGACATAAGGATGTGTATTTAATCTTGTAAATTAGTTCTATTGTTATCTCGATTGTAGAGATGAAAAAGACAGAAACTGGAAAAGTTAGGTAAATGGCAAAAGGGCAGAAACCCAATAAATGGCAAACCTAAGATTCAATCTTGGATTTCTTTCCAGGACCTAAGCACTGAACCCTTCTGCTCTCTGATAGCTAATTTCCTGGCTGCATCTGATACTCAAGATTCAGTCACAAGAATAGCATCTTTCTAATGCAACTTAAAAGTTTTCTGTGCTTCTGGGTTAAGATAGCAGATTGAATATACACATATAATTTTGTTCCCTCTCCAAACCTTGCAAAAATGAGAGCAGACAGATTTTTTGAAGGCACAAAACCATAAGGATGAGTACATTCAAAAAGGAGAAAGCAGCAAATAAAATTTGGAAGCTGTAAAGGAAAAGGATGGATAGCACAGATTTAGCAACACTTAAGTCTTAAACTGGTAGGAGGGAAAGCCAAGAGTCAGCCTGATTTGCACCGCACAGATTGGCAGCAGTGGAAAGGAAGGCCAGGGTGGCTAAAATAGAGAATTAGTTGAGAACTTTTCAAGAAATTGTTAGGTAATAAGAACCTCCCCCTTGCATTACTCAGGTTCCAGAACAGTGGAAGCTAAGTCTTCACAGAAGATTGGGTAATGAGTCTTCTCTGAGCAATTGGAGTAGCCCAAGGGAAAAGATACTGACTTTGGATTCCCCCATAATGAAAAGATTCTCATAGCTCATCTTACAGAAGCACAAACCTCCCTCATGTGCTCAGAGTCTTAGCAGTTCTCAGTCCCGCATACTTAAGTAATACTAGCATACAGGAAAGTTAGCATCCAAATAAACAGCAGAGAAGCAATTTGAAGGAATCAAAAATGATACAAAGAGAAGAAGGAACACAAAGAAGAAAAAATTAGGTTGGTCTCCAAGTTCCAAGGAGCAGCACTGGAAGTTAGAAGGCAAGGGAGAAATTGCTCAAAATTCTGAAGAAAAACCAGATCCAACTGAGAATTCAAAGCCTAGTCAACTATCAAGTGAAGGATAAAGTGAAGAAATTTCAGACCTGCTTCAAATAATTCCCCTCCCATAAATTTAACTTCAGATGATGTGCCCCGTCAACATTAAGGGGTTACCCATGAAAAAGACATAGGATCCAGGAAACGGAGAACCCCGGGGAATGCCAAGATAATTATGAAAGGGCATCCCAAGTGATTTTTGTTACCTGGAATAAAGGACAATCAGTTCACACTGAAGCAGTTCAAAGTCAGCAGGAAAGTGTGCAGGTCAGTGTTATGATATATACAATTGCTAAAGTGAGAACATGTACACTTGAAACCTACACTGTTATCAAGTTACCTCAATTAAAAAGAATATTAAAAACAACTCAATGTTTTAAATTATAGATGAATTTCATAAATGCTAAAAGGTTTCCATACTAATCAATATCCTCCTCTTTTCTCTCATTGTAAACTTTATTCCAGTTCCTCCAGCCAACCAGCTGACAAGGACTTATTTTTTAAAGATTTTTATTTATTTATGCATACAGTACTGGAGTACAGGCCAGAGGTGCAGAGGCAGTGAGCGAATTCCCCAGAGGCAGAGTGGAGAGCAAAACAGGCAGATCGATGAATTACACTGCTGAGGGGAGCAGTGGGTGGGTCAGGAGAGGTCTCCCTCTCCATGTGGATCACTTCCCGGGAGGGATTGAACTCGCACTAAAGCAGCTGTGGCTAGCTTGCAGTGCTGCACTTTAACCTGCTGCGCCACCAGAGAGGGCCTGGACTTACTTTAAATACCAAGTTGACTTACTTTGGTAAATTAGTAGAATCTAATTAATTAAGGAAGATCATTTAGACATTAAGGAAGATCATTTCTTTCCTAGTACTCTGTATATAGAGCCTAAAACATGCTGGAAATGAAAATTATAACATTCTCCTGACTCTGCCCTTTTAATGATTCTTTTCACTCCTGTATAACCCTGTGTTTCTTTCTACCAATTTCACCATAAAAGCTCTGCATAATGGTGTGTGTTGATTTATGGGACTCCTTCCTGCCATTATTCTGTTTATATTTTCTTTGATCATGTTATTTTGCTTGGCAGGTGCCTCTATTCACATTTGTCCCATGCAAGGGGTGTTTAGCCAAAGATAGTCCTCAGTCCAACAGTGGCCGGGAGACAGATGGTGGGGCCCAGTTGGTGCCTTGGGGAACTCAGATTACATGTCCAAGGTGTTCTCCTGTTACAGCTGCCTGCCTTTGATCAAAACACTGAGAAACACAAATCCTCACGTCCTCCTCAGCACATGAACAGCCAGGACCCTGTTCTTTGGATCAAGGAAAGACAGTTGCTCCATAGGACTTCATATGCAATACATTCCCACATTATTTTTTTTAAAAGATTTATTTACTTGTGCATACAGAACTGGGGTACAGGCCAGAGGCGCAGGGGCGGTGAGTCACCAGGAACAGAGTGGGAAGCAGAACAGGCAGAACACTGCTGAGGGGAGCAGTGGGTGGGTCAGGAGAGGTCTGCCAAGCCATGTGGTCACCTTCAGGGCAGGCCCTCCAGGGCCCCCTCCAGGGGACGAACTCATGTGGAAGTGGTTTTTAGCTTCTTAGTGCTGTGCTTCAACCCACTGTGGCACCAGGAAGGGCCCAAATCATTATTATTTTTTAATGCTCCTAGTTAAGTTTCTAATTTTTTTTTTTTGCTAGTATGCAGAAATACAGACTTTTTTTAAAGATTTTTTTATTTATTTATACAGAACTGGGGTACAAGCCAGAGGTGCAAGGGCAGTGAGAGTCTTCACCAGAGACAGCAGGGAGCAGAACAGGCAGATCAAGGAAGTACACTGCTGAGGGGAGCAGCGGACAAGCCAGGCGAGGTCTGCTGGGCCATGTGGGTCAGCTCCAGGGCGGGGAATTCGAACTCGCCCTGAAGCGGCTGTGGCTAGCTTGCAGTGCTGCGTCCTAAACCATTGCGCCACCAGGGAGGGCCCATTCCTAGATTCTTAATCTGCAGACACAGATGACACAAGTTAAGCAGAAGGAAGATCTCCGCCAGGAAAAGAGGACTTTAGGGGGCTTATTTCCCTTCCTACCTGCATTAACCTCGGCACCTGCAATGTTTGACATATAGTAAGGGTGCCTTAACTACAGGTTTGAAAGTATCAACTATGTCACTGCTCTATCAGGCATATATTTTAAACTTTTCTCAGGTGGACACATACCTGCTCACCCTTTCAAGCTCAGGTTCTCCAGTCTCATAGCACTTTCTTTGACCCAGCTTTTCGAAGGTTCATCACTACATTTCAGTTTTACAAAAGATCAACATTAATACCTGTTTCACTAGCTGGAAGCAATCCAAAACTGAAGTCTGCTTTTACGATAACAGGTCTCAGTGACCTCGACTTGCAGGAGACGTATAAGTTTTGCGACAGTGAGTGCTTTGCAGCAGTAGCATGTGCTTTGCGGCAGCCGTGGGTTTTGAAACGGCGCATGGCTTTGAGACACTACGTGGGCTTTGTGACAGCACGCGGACTTTGCGACAGCGCGTGAGCTTTTGTGGCAGTGGCGTGGGCTTCCCCTGGTACAGGAAAGGCAGCAGCTCCTTGGGTTGCAGGCGTGACTCCATGAAGTCCTTCCTGGAAGTAGTTTTTATGGGAGTGAGTGCATTCTAATTCCTTCTTTTGCTCGTTGAATGTAGTTTTAAGGTTTTTTTGCATAGTTGGTATCACTTCGTAGGTTGTTTTGAGGTCAGGAAACCCCTTTTGTATTACACACGTTTTAGTAATGTTCTACTTTCAGATGGAGGTGGAAGGGGAAACCTGTACAATCTTAACTGACGGGGATACTACAATCAGAAAAAGGCCATTTCGTCATTGTGTGAATGTCACAGTGTATTACACAAACCTAGATAGTAGACCCTGCTATACACCTGGTTTGTAGATAACACCGTGGTCTGTGATGTCTTTCAATGACTGAAATGGATTTTTTTGCTTGGTATTATAACATTATAATGGTACTTGATTGATTGCATAACTGATCTTCCTATACGATTTGTAATTCCTGGAGGTAAGACTTGGCTTGATTTATCCCTGTCTGCTTGCTACTGTGTTCTGGGCACCTGTATGGGGTGTGATGATAAAGGAGTGAACAAGCATGAGACTCCCAGTGTCCAAGCTTAAGTACAAATATGGATAGCAGACGATTAAAATAAGTGAAGGGAGTGCAGTGATTGAGCCTGTCAATTATGAGAACACAGCAGGAGAGCACCACACTCAAATTTAGGGATCAGGAAATGTCCAGAGGAAGTTATCCAGAAAAACAAAGACTCTCTGAAGGGTAAGTAGAGGTTAGCAGGAAAGTGTGGGAAGCAGTGTTCAGGAAACACATCAAGTTTGGGAAATGGAATGGAAAAGGAATAGAGAAAAAGAAGATAGAAAAGAAGGAAGGCAGGAGTGGCAAGTCTGAAGCAATGAGTGTATTATCTCATTTGCTTTGTAATACTTTTTAACTGAAGGGCCTTGGTCAAGAGGCCTAAAAACCTCCAGAAGTCACCTGGCAGCCCTTCTAATTTGAATCATCTGTTTTCCCCACAGCAACATTGTAGAGCTGACAAAGGACTTCAGTCCTCAGGTCAACCCCTATTACAAAAACTGAGGCCCGCACATGTTAGCCATACTAGGATTTTGCTTTTATCTCTCATTTGACAAAGCATTTTCATACCTATCAAGTGTGAGCCCAATAACCTGTGAAGGAGCACCTTTATTTTTTACATATAGGAAACTGAGGCCCAAATAGAATCAGTGGTAGAAGTGGAAACCAAGTCTTCTGGTGTCCGATCCAGCATCACACTGCCATAACTTGGCTGTTCCACCAAAGTCACACTGTCAGGAAGAGAGCCAGCAGCAGACTTGGCTTCTCACGCACAACTCCTTCCAGAAGGCAAGAGCATCCTGACACCTGATACGAACACACTGCTGCTAGTTATCACAGTGTGTCCCAATTACAAGAATACTTGTGCTAGATGACCACACCAGTAGATGGAGGACACAAATGATGAGAATTTACTTGATTTCACCTCCATTTGGTATCAGGTAATAATAGGTCAGCCTTGTTAGAAATGAAATGATTGTTAATTTTTAAGACATAAAAATGTAAAATATCTATAAAAACAAGACTTTAAAGTCAAGATAAGCCACTGACTAGGAAAAATGTTAATTGCATACAGATACAAGTAATATCCAAAGTTCAAGGAATTCCTGCAAATCTAACAGAAAAAGACTTATACTCCAGTAGAAAAATGAGAACAAAAAAATGAATAAGCAATTCCCCCCCCCCCAAAAAAACCCCACCCAACAGCAAACCTTAATGGTCAGCTAACACATTAAAAATTGTTCACTGTTAATGAAGAAGTGCTTGATATGACAACTCTTCACAGCAATCAGATTTATAAGAATTTTGAAGTCTAATAATAGAAAGTGGGTGAAGATAGTGCACCCAAGAACTCTACTGTGGGAGGAAATCAGTCAATATATAGTAAGACTGAAAAGGCTCTCTGCTCCAGCAGTTAATTTCTTTTCTGGATACCTGAGTGGATGGTGAATGGTGGGTAATGGAATGACAGAAGCTAAAGAAACATGCATGTAGAGAAGTATGTATTAAAAGGGCCATTGAAGCCTTTATTTGCAATCATATTTTAAAAAAGCAAATCTACAATGTCATATACTATGTAACCTGCCACCATTTCTGTGAATTATATAGAATTATAATTACATAATATTTGATATACATATACATGAGCAAAGTGTAAAACATGGTCTGAATAAATATCACTTTCCTAATAGTTCCTGTAGGAAAGGAAGGAATAAGACAACAGAAGTGATCATAGTGCTTCAACTTTTTGGGCTTTCCCCTCCCCCAAAGATATATTTTTAATCTGCATCAGATATTAAAATTATTTTATAATTTTTTGTTCATTACTGCACCAAATTTTTCTCAAACCATTTTTCATGATCTTAACACTTCACATCTAAATTTCAAATAATTCCCCTTCAACCCAAGAATTAGCAATCCCAAATTTCTCATGTGTTAAAGATTATATCACTTCCAAAATCACTTTCAGTCTGTTTATAAAATAGAAGTTAATCATAGCTTCCTGTGAAATCTCATGACTTTGAAGAGATGATAGATGATTGACCAAGAGTGATCAAGAAAGGTCCTGGAAAAAGCTGGGAATATACTGTCAGCTGTTACAAGGGAAGGCAGCCCTGAACCATTCTTTAAACTATAAAAAGCTGTTTGTTTTCAAATAGGCTCATCCCAGAGGCATCCCCAGTTAGTGTCTTATCTATAGTCTGGGAAACCTTCCACAAGGTTTATATGTGATGGGAGCTGCACAGTCTGGTACTGTTTCTCTTCCCTGTGCCCAAGCCAAACACCTTGACGTAAAACTTGATTGTCACTAATTCTTGTACAAAACACTAGGATTAGAGGTTTACTGACCATATGTTGAACCCAAAGTTCAACTTGTGATCTGACACAGGCCTGATGATAGGACAGAATATTTGAAATCAGCGTGATCCTAACACATCTCCGCATTGTGGGGTTAGATGGGAAAGCTGTGGGAGAACCTAGGATATTTTTGTTATAGGGCATCCCAATTCTGTTAGAGGACAGGGGGAGGGAGGGGCACCCCTGAAGCCCCCAAAACCTGCCTGCTCTAAGTGGGTTCTGCCATCCGCCGCAACAAGACAAAACATATAAAACTTTAATGAAAAGGAACTTTAATACAGTAAATATACAATACAGAACACAAAGAATATAACTTCTAAATCAAACACCTGAAGTTACCCATCCCCTGGTGGGCAAAAATCAACCCAAAAGGGATTGGCCAAAGCAAAGCCTGAAAGCCTGCCACAAGACTAAAGCACCTTCTGGCTGGGACCCATGGAAAAGGGTCAGAAATGGCCAGACGAATCTGGGAGGAAAAGAGCAAAATCAAAATATTTATAAACACTGCCATAGTCACCTCCCTACAGGTCTCTCACCCACATCTGCCTTAACCAGTCCAGGGTCAGGAAACAAGCCCGGTTTCTTCATCACATGCTTGCTGTTCCATGTGGCTTCCTTAGGTCTTCCTGGCTCTCCATCCTGCTTCCTTCTTTTTCCTTCTCATTCCTTCTCTCCTTTTTCTCTGCTCAGCTCCACCCTCCTTCTGGGTGGGGCAGGGAACCTGGAACTTCCCCTTTTCCTAGGGACCACCCTGTTACATTTTTATATAGTTAAGCTGTCCTTGAAGTACACATACACCCTTCCAGATAAATCTACTAGGGATAGGTTTCATTCCACCAAGAGAGAACTAAGAAAACCTCAGCAAAAGGACTGGTGATGGGCAGTCAATACATTTATTACAGAACTAAAAACAAAAGTTGAGGAGTAGGTGGAAGCATAATCTGTAAACAAACTATAATGATGCAACATAAATAACGGGACTAGAAAATATAAAAGAAATAGAAAAAAGATGATTGAGAGAAAAATGTACCACTTCATCCTACAAGTATGTTGTTTTTTAAAAGTAGGTCTACATGTAATTATCTGTGTCTTTAAATAAATGGCAGCACTGCAAATGAGTGAGTTCCAGACTGTATTATTAAATGAAAAAAAGCAAAATGTTCAAGAGTACATGATCTTTCCTGTTAAAAAAGGAAGACAAGAAACTTACATATATCTGAAAAAAGAAACACAGGAAGGATAACCAAAACAGGATGAGACTGATTACATACAAAAAGGGGGTGGGGGAGACGGACACCTAAAAGTAAGTGTAAACAGAAACAAATGAACCAATTGTACTTCTAATGAGAGAGAGAATGCAGAAAAAAATTCCAAACTTGTTTTTAAGTAGACTTTTTTGCATACGGACAGTTGTCAATCTACAGAATATTTATGGTAGGCTTGAGTAAATTAGTAATGGGATTGTATTTGAGGAGGGGAGATTTTCCCACTGTGGAAGAAAGGAGATATAATTTTGAATTGTTAGAATAAAAAGAAGATCCCTGTGGGGTTGAATTGTTACCTGTGGGTCCTCACCGGTGTGCTTAAGATTCAACTGCACTGCAGACACACACAAAAGGGTCAATAATGGGTTTATTTACAAGGGGAGGAACAACCCAGGGGAAAAGAGAGAGAGTGGGGTGCAGTTAACTAATGCCTCCTACCAGTTCTCCTGACCTGGAACATCAACAGCACAGTGAAAGCTGATCAAGAGCCAAGCGACCAACCACCACCACGAGAGACAGAGCGAGCCTCTAAGAGAGCCAGCAAGCCTCTGCCCGACCTGTCCAGCTTTATATCCCAAGTCCCAAAATGGCTGCTTAACTCCACCCTCAGGTCCTAGTAGTCTTCCCTTTGGTGTTGCTGGGATTTGTAGTTTTGGGGTCCAGTGGGGGTGGAATCTACAAAGCCTGTATCTGTAGAGCTGGTTCAGGACATCCTTTCCCCCTAAAATTCAGAGTGGACTGTCCATCCCATTCCACCTGGCAGCCATCCCCCACCCCCGCCTGCCCCATCAAGGGCATGTTCTTCTTTATCTGTATATTAATTCCTCTTTCACCAGATAATAAGATCCATGGAGTAGGAAATTTATCCTGTTTGACCTTGTATACATACCCAGCACTGGCCCATAGTTGATGTTCAATAAATATTTGTTGAGGTAATGAGTACATTAATATATGAAAAGAATAATGCAGTCCCTGTTGCTGATATAATAAGCTCCCCAGACAAGGATGTTCAATCATTATTAAATAACTAATTAATGGAATCTTGCTAAGCAGTGTTGAGCCTCAGATAGAGAAATAAGATAACCACTGAATGTACTTCTTCTAAAAATAATATTTTACCAAACACAATTCCCCTGGATTATCTTTGTTTTGACCACAGTACCTAGAGCTCATTATTTTAGTCAAATGGTTTAAGTCAGTGGCATCTCAACCTTCTTCAGGACAGTGAGCATTCTAAACACCATCACCCACAGGACCTTGGTGTGAATTCCTGCAACAGGAGGTAGTGTTTGTGCAGAATATCCCACGGGGCAAAAACATTCTGTGAATCTTTGTGGCTCAAGGTCACTGGCAGTTGCTTCCCACTTTAATCCTGTGGATGACAGTCACCACATGACTGTGGTCTTATATGAGAAAATCCAGGGCATTTCTTACAATCAGGTCTCAGGAGGAAGCAAGAGTTCTTGGAACTAACTCTGCCATTTAATTTAAAGCATTGTGACCTTTAGCTAAGTGTTGAGTCTATTTCAACAGAGTGCTTACAAGCTGAGAAGACCCACTGTACAGCTGCTCAGAGTGCCATGTGGGTTCTAGTGATTCATTTATGTACCTTCCCTTACCCTGAGTGGTGCAATGTGAGCCACATGTTTTTGGACTTGCAAGATGTACTATTTTGAGGCTTTGTTTTGTTTTATCTCAGATAAAGAGTTACATTTAGCATAATCCTAATTCTTTTTAAGTTTACTGATACAACATTGCATCATAACATGTATCAGGTATGCATCATTATAAGTCAACATCTATACATAGTACCAGTGTTCCCCACTAAAAATCTATAGCATAACCCTAATTCTCAGCATATTATCCTCACCAGTCCATGCAAAACACCTCTCTTGTTTTATTTTATCTCTATACTCTTTCCCTTCATTCCTGACCTCCAGAGTCACTAAAAGTAATGATTCTGAACTAAGCATATATTGTCATGAAATTTGTGGTGCTGTGTGTTTATGTAATCTTTATGTACTTTTAATTGGCTTCTTTTATCACTTTGGCATCACTTTTAAGATACATCTATTCCTAGTGAATATCTACTTCAAAGCTTCTAACTAGTTTAGTCTGTATTCAGTATATTTTAATTACCACCCTCTTGTGCACTCGTTACCATCAAGAGAAATTTATTTTCTATATTAATTTCAAGTTTATTACTGAGTTAGGACACTGAAATTTTTACAAGTTGACCTTATCTAACAATTTTTCCAGATATTTGTATTAGTTCTAGTATATTGAATATTGAATAGATTTTTTTTATTTTTTCATTTAAATTATTATACCTTTTGCCTTTTTCTTGCTCTAGGATTGGCCATATACCTTACTATGTCAAAAAGTAGCAATGGGCCCTCCCTGGTGGCGCAGCAGATTAAAACACAGCACTGAGAAGCTAAAGCCACTTCCACATGAGTACAATCCCCGCCTGCCCTGGAAGTGACCACTTGGCGCGGCAGACCTCTCCTGACCCGCCCGCTGCTCCCCTCAGCAGCGTACTTTGTCGATCTGCCTGTTCTACTCCCTACTCTGTCTGTGGTGAATCCTCTCACCACCCTGCGCCTCTGGCCTGTACCCCAGTTGTGTATGCATAAATAAATCTTTTAAAAAAGTAGCAATGAACAAGGTTATTCACTGCAGACGTGGGAAAAGTCCAAATATCCATCAACAAGGAGCTATATGGATAAACTGTAGTGCAGTTAAGTCCTTAATATTATCAGTAGGTTCTTAGAAACTGACCTTGAAGAAAATGACATATAATCAAATGACATTATAATTCATTTTCCTTAGGCTAATTGATATAAACAAGAATTAAGTTCCTACTGCATATGTCTGTTCCAGAAATGTCATCAAATTTCTAAGTGAAACTGCAAACACTGATATTAATAATCATTAATATTCATTCATTTCTTCACTCACTCTTTGGCCTGCTTATTTAGACAGCTCGGGGTACAAGGCAGGGCCCAACTCTGGACAGGTCGCCCTCCGCGACAGGATGCACTCGGTGCACTCACACTCACACACGCCAGCTGGGACTGCTGAGCAGCAGCAGCAAACCTCATGTACAGCCCCACGGGGAAGCACACTGCAGCTATGAAAGGAAATGGGGGTGATCTCTTATTTTGCTACAGAACAGAACAATCCCTTGGTATACTGTTGCAAAATTCAGAACAGTGTATAGTGTGATTCCTTTTATCTAAGAAAAGGAGACAGAGAAATTGATATTTAGATTGAAGGTGGGGGAGAATTTGTCCCTACAAACAATTTGCTTTTAAATATTTTTTTATGCATACAAAAACTGGGGTACAGACCAATGGTACTTTGGGGTAAAAGGATTCACCAGAGAGAGTAGGCAACTGAACACGCAAATTGACTTAAATATACTGCTGAGGGGAGTATCAGGTAAGACAGGAGAGGTCTGCTGCACCAAGTGGGTCAGCTCCCTGGCTGGGGATCGAACTGCTACTGCAGTGGAGGTGGAGAGCTTCATAGTGCTGCACTTTAACCCGCTGCACCACCAGTGGGGGGGCCTGTCCCTACAGTTTAGGTGATACAAATAAATTTGAACGCTTCTAAAGCAGGCAGTCACCTTTCCAAGGGGCCCAGAGAATTGCAGAATGGACAGTGGGTGGGCAGGAACCCTTTAAAGAATAACAAGCAAGAAGTAATCACAGAACCCAGAGCTGGTGTGGCATTTAGGAACCAGCTGATAGCATATGATGGGCAGGAGCAGCCCCGTTTTAGGCCTAGAAATTTATTTCAACAAAACTCTACAGGATTTGGTATAAACTAGAGTAGAGCTGGGATTTAACTGTATGCCTCTAAGAGCATTCTTAGCCTTACATGCGGACTTACTGCCTGGATCCTTCCTATCCACTCAGTACCATACCACTGCCTCCGACTTTCAACTGCTGTGTTCCCACAGGGTGCTGTTCGGCTCTTCGTGGCTACTTTTTGTCCTAGCTTCACAGTACATCACCACCTTGTATTTCCTTGAGGATATTTATGATGCCCAACTTTATTTTAAAGTCTGGTCCATGTTTGCCCTAAGTTCTGTTTCTGTAGCACAGGTCGGGTGACACTGTTCTTGTCTTAGTATGTCCTCCTGTTTTTGCCTCTGAGTTCACTTTCTCCTGGTGCTATCCCCAGAGCGAGAAGCTTATACCTGAACTTGCTTGTATCATTTCTAGGGAGTGGGATGAAGGAAGGACAGTCTATTTTTTACACTTTCACCAGTGACTCTGAACAGATCTGGGTTATTTGGAGACGCTCCATAAGCCATTCAGACATCTTCCCTGAAAGGTCTTTTTACTCTCTGTCTTTAATTGCTCAAACCTGGATGTGTAGAGCTGTACTACAGTGATTATTATAAGGAAGATGTAAGTGTAAAGAGCTTGAGGGAATTGTGGGTAGCAAAGTCAGTCAGAAAGATAAAGATAAACACTGGACAATTTTCACATAGAGGAGTAACAAAGACAATTATAAAGATGAAAGCAGAGTAATTACAAAGCAAAGTAATTACAAGTGCACAGACACTGATAACAGAAATTAGGTTTCTGAAGTAACAAGGGAGGGAAAGGGTCAACAGAATATATGGTGGGGAGAGACAAATAAATAAAAAACATGTTTGGTCTTCATCTTCCGTTGCTCTGAGCTTTATCTTAAAGTCTTCAGCATTTCTTAAGAATTATACAAATGGGGCCTTCATGGTGGCACAAGGGGTAAAGCACAGCACTATGAAGCTGTCAGCAGCCACTGCAGCATGAGTTAGACCCCTGGCCAGGGAGCTGACCCACATGGCACAGCAGACCTCTCCTGTCATGCCCGATGCTCCCATCAGCAGTGTGTTTCAGTCTACCTGTTCAGTTCTCCATTCTGTCTCTGGTGCATCCTCTCACCGCCCAGCACTTCTGGTCTGTAACCAGTTCTTATATAAATAAATAAATAAATCTAAAAAAAAGAGAAGTATAAAGATGAAAGTTATCCCCTTCCCACCAAACCTGAGAATCATGTGAAGACTCGTGGTGAGAGAGGGGACTAGTTGCTGGAGAAACCAGCCTTGGGATTAGAAATTGGATTTTTTAACCCCATCCCCTGACATCCAGGAAGAGGAAGGAGCTGGAGACGGAATTCAGTCGCCCCTGGCCAGTGATTTCACCATCTGTACCTACTTAGATAAAGCTTCCATAAAAGTCATAACCAAGGGGTCAGAGGACTCTGGGGCTGGAGAACATGTGCAGGTGCTGAGACTGTGGCCACGCTGAGGGCCTGCAAGCCCCTGCCCCTCCTCTCTTCTCTGGGCATCTCTTCCACTGGCAGTTCCTGAGTTGTTGTCTTTTATAATATGCTGGTATCTGGTAAATCCTCTGTCTCCCTGAGTTCTTTGAGCCATTCTAGCAAATGACCAAATTGGAGTAGGTTGTGGTAGCACTCCCTGGTTTTAGCTGGTCAGAAATACAGGTGACCTGGGACTTGGATTGGGGAAGAAAGGGGCGCAGGCAGGGAGGTCAGACTGAGTCCTTTCACTTTTGAGGTCTGAGGCTAACTCTGGGTGAACAGTGTCCAGAGTGAGTGTGGTCATAGAGGAAAATAGTGTCATTGTTCTTAGGCAGAGATGGGAGAGTAGGGACCACAAAGTTTCCTTATCTCACTGTGCTTTAGTTATCTCCCTCTCACTGTGCCCCACATCAACTCCAGTTACCCCAAGACTGAAGCTCTGGGCTGGAGTCACCACCTTTTTGTTCTGTACTAGGATAGAGCCTTTAGTGATCCAACAGACAAAATAGTCTAACTGAAGCTTTCCCCCATCCTACAGCGACTGGACTTTTTCCACCCTGTGCTAAATTTTCCTTCTAAACCGAGGTGTAATCTGTGTCCCCAAAAGGATCAGCATGGCTTTTCCTAATAGGCCCAGAGTAACTTCTGGTAAGAAGATATGGAACTAGAGGTGGGTGAGCCTCCAGAGGTCAGTACCAAAACTTCGAGACTGTAGATTCCTTTGACTGTAGAGAGCAGTGAGGCAAAGAAGAGCCACGTCCTTGCCTGAGTCCTTTGTTCTGCCATAATGGAAGAAGAGATCATCACTCCCTAAGCTTCTACCTCTTTCTATATAGAGAAGCTAATCACTGTGCCTCCTCCCCTTTATGATATACAGAAAAGTATTCAGAAGAGGGGGGCATCCAGCTGTGAACATGCCCTCTCTGTCTGACATTCTCATCCTTAGTCTCAGAGTAAGAATAAGGTGGCCCCCTCCTTGTCTGGCATGTGAAGTCCCCCTCCCCTGACTGTGATGCCAGGTTCTTAAACACAGAATAATTATCCCCAACTTGCTCCAGTATTCTTTAGAATTTACAACCTTGTACATTCTCCATATATATTATTAAATTTCTTTTTTCCTTTTCTCCTCCTCACCTGTCTGTTGAGTCTGTCTCTGCAGTCTCTGAAAAAACTAGATGGTGTGGGAACTTAACCTGGACCCTGAAAAGGGTCATAATCAATTTGCTTCTCTCCAAGGGTCCCCATAGATTCTGCTTTGGTCCTTGGAAACCCAGAGCTTTCCTCTCATTTCTGTGGCATCTCTGTTCCACAGAAGAGTCAGCAGCCCTGCCAATTCACTGTTCTGTTTAGAGCCAGAAGTAGCTTCTGTTCCTTAGCAGCTAGTTGAACTCTTACTTTTGAAACTATGTATTTTTATCCTATTGCTCCCATCTCCTAGCAATGTGATTTCAAGTTAATTAACTTCTTTCAATCTGTGCTTTTTTCATCCCAACTCTTGCAGTAACTTTGAGATTGCATGTAAATTTATCATGAAATATGTTGTACCAAGAGTGATTTAAGAGGTCAAGAAACAATTAGCTTTTGCTATTTAACAAACTATTCCAAATCTTAGGGACCTGAAATAGCTATAATTTATTTTGTTCAAGGTTTAGTGCAATGGCAAATTGGGCTGGGTTCAGCTGGGTGGTTCTGGAAATTGGCTCCTGTCAGAACAAAGAAGGTCACTGGGTCATGTGTCTCTCATCACCCAGTGGGCATGTGTCTCTCATCACCCAGTGGGCCCACTTTGCTGCAGGTGAGAAAAGGTAGCAAGTGTGATTGAGTCATCAAACTGCTGGGGTTGTCTCTGCTGCATGGGACTCAAGTATCACTTTTTTAAAAAAAAAATTTATTTTTATTTATGTCTACAGAACTGGGGTGTAGGCCAGAAGTGCAGGGGAGCTGAGAGGATCACCAGAGACAGAGTGGGGAGCAGAACAGGCAGATCGACAAAGTACACTGCTGAGGGGAGCAGCGGGAGGGTCAGGAAAAGTCTGCCGTGCCATGTGGGTCAGCTGGGGGGGGGGATGGAACTCCAGCTGCAGTGGCTTTGGAGAGCTTCATAATGCGGTATTTAAACCAGTTGCGCCACCAGGGAGAGCCCAAGTATCACTTCTTAGAAGAAATGCAGTTATACTCCCAGGCCTGGGATACCGTCAGCCCCACTTGCACAGCCCATCACAGGTGGCTAAGAAATCTGTGGAGCCAGGTTCCTGGGTTTGAATGCTGGCTCTGTCACTGAGTGATTGTGACCGTGGGCCATTACCTAACCTTTTTATGTTCAAGTTTCCTAATCTCTCAGAGGAGAACAATTATAGCACATTTCTGATAAGGTGGTTTTGAGACTAAATGAGTTAATGTTTATAAAATTCTTAAAGAATCTCTGCCACAGAAAACCTATGTGGTTTTGAATTAGTTTGGTTAGGAATGGTCTGGTCTGACTTATCTCCCCTTTGTCTCTCTTCCCTTCCATGCTCACAGTGTTGCCTCCTGGAGAGATACTGGAGCCCTCAATGCTCTGCCCCAAATTTCCTTCTCTCAGCACTTGCTCTTTCCTTTTAAACGACATAACTTTTTGTCCTATCTGCATTCCAACTTCCCTCTCTTCATTTCCATTCTGTCTTGCAGGATGATATGCTCATTCATCTGAAAATAGTAACCAGCTCCTACTGTGCTCAAGGCACAGGACAAAGGGTGGTGAGCAAGGTCCACCAGGCCCTGGGCTGCTGGACTCCAGAAGAGGAGGGAGCTGTGCTGTGCATAGGCTCAGTCATACTTCAGAGTGCAGGGAGCAACCGCAGCCACCGCATCTTTCAGACCCACTAGCCACAATAGCTACTTAAAGACTGTAACAGAATTGAAATCTCTTCATGTGAATGTTATCAAATAGGTAGTGTTTCATTTAGTCACTAGTTATCTCTCTTTGTAGTTGCTTGTGCCCTGCGATTTGTATCCTTAAATCGCAGGGAATCAGTCAATCCACCTGTCCTGTTACCCACTCTCTCTGGTGAATCCTCTCACCCCACCCCACCTCTGGCCTGTACCCTAGTTCTTGTGTACATAATTAAATAACTAAAAAAAAAAAAATCTCAGTCTACACCATCTCCTCAAATGCTCCCTATTTTGGCTCTTAAATTGTGACATTTCCTCCAGTTAAGACCAAAAAGGTTAGTTTCCAGAGCAAATGTCACTGGTGACTTTTCATAGAGTGTGAATGAAGCCTTCTCTCTCCCGCATGCCACTTCCAGTAAGATGAAATTTGTGTCCATGACTCAATACTTAAAAAGACCCTTGGGGTTACCATTCCTGAGTGTGGTCTGGCCAAGCCTGCACTCCAAAAAAACCCTAATGCCCTGAATCACAGTGTTTTGATGGTACTCAGATGAAGGGAGATGCTGCGGCACAAATGCTTAGGGGTGTCTGTATCTGCACGCACGTACATATTGTGGGATCAAAAGTGGAAAATGAGGTACAAAAACAACAAGGTGAACTAAGGAGCCTGGGGATCTGAAGGTCCCAGAGGACCCAGGATCTCTCTGTGGCTATGGCAAGAGTAAGTTCCCAGACAGATCAAGGTCTCTGGGACTTGGGACCCAAGAGTGAAGCATCATGCGGCATGACTTAGGTCAAGGCCGGAGCCTGCCCCTGTCTGTGAAGCAGGGTTTTCTCTGCTGCGGTGGGTTGAGGCAATGGCCAAGAGTCAGCCTTGCTTTCGGGGTGGGGAGGTGGCAGGAGCCCCAGTCTATCTGCTAAGTCTGTTTTGGGGCTAGGAGGGGCATGCAGAAGAAATGGCAAATAGTTTATTCCTTCCACAGAGGAAGGAATTGGTTCACAGATGGGCGATAAGGTAGTGCACGATGTGGGTATGTGGCACCTCCAAAGTAATGCAGACTTAATCATATAAATGTCCTTGTCCTTTCACCTGTTATTACTAGGATGTCAATAACATCACTCAGCTGAACAGTCTCCAGGCTTTTTGTTCTTGTGTTAATCATTTACAAAAATTTTTGTTTCAACACCGCCATCTAGTGTCCAGTTGTGAGACTTACTATATCTAGACAATGGTTTTAAGGACGTGCTATTCACTTAAAAGTGCTTTTTGCTTCCTTAAGAAGCCAATATTGCATCCCCTGGAAAAGTATATATGACATCTTATTAAATGAAATCAAAGAAATGTACAAAGTGATATGTATTGTGTAGTAGAAATACATGTTGACACATGCAAACCTTACGTGGGTCTGCATGAAGGTAAGAATGGAAGAAATCCAAGCAATCAAGAGAAGGGAAAGATAGGATATCATCGAAGGGGAATAATTAATCAACAAATAAGGGTTCAGCAGACCTTGACATACAGTTTGAGGTTACAAATTGTACTCAGAAAAAAAAAAAGGAATAGAGTCTGTGAACAAGCAAATATAAATGAACTGTGTTGAAAATATAGCATGTGAAAATGGGGCCCTCCCTGGTGGTGCAGTGGATTAAAACACAGCACTAGGAGGCTAGCAGCAGCTTGGGTGTGGTTCCATCCCTACCTCAGAAGTGATCCACATGGCACAGACCTCCCCTGTCTCGCCTGCTGCTCCCCTCAGCAGTATACTCCATCAATCTGCCTGTTCTGCTCCCCACTCTGTCTCTGATGAACCTTTTCACTACCCCCGCACCCTGGATTGTACCCCAGTTCTGTATGCATAAATAAATAAATCTTTTTTTAAAAAAGGAATATGAAAATGTAAGACACAAAGGTGTCTTAGATGTAACATGGGAGTTATTGCTAGAGAGGCCTTGAGGTGACAGTCATTGGCATGACCAAGACATTAGGAGGTTCAAGTTGAGTGATTCATTCACATGAGTATAGTTCATACAGCGATGGAGGAAGATGGGTAGGATTATGTGCAAGCATCAAAATCTGGGAGAGGAGGAGATAGAGGGTATAAAACTAAATTGAACTAGGAACAAGATGAACAATTACAATGTTGGAAATAAATTCTATTTCTATGAGAAAGTCATAAGCTATTATATTGGTATTGTTTCAAAAGTTCAAATAATACCCTTCGCAATAAACATTATTGCTCTGGTAATAAAGCCCAAATTAGCTATTAATCTCCATCAACGAAAAGATGCCTGATAGGTGTAACACTTCTAAAAGAGAACCAGATTTTTCTCATTTGATAGTTTGTTCTTAAATATATGTCATCCTTAATTTGATAGTGAAATGACCATCCAAATAACAAATTTGCACATTTTTTGTCCTCTTTTTCAACCGGGAAAATACCAGAAAACACCTTAGATTCATTGAGAGCAGCATCCCTTCAATAAGAAATAGGATAACTTAGTCACTAAAAATAATCACTGCTTCAAGATTTGGTGCAGAATTGTTGGAATCCCTTGGAGTATCTCCCCTGAAAAGGTGAATTACCTTCATGCCACTTGGGTTCCTAAGGTTTCCATCCCTTAGAGGATCATTGGTTGGAGGAAGGAAACAGTCTGTGTTTTGAAGTTTGAAAGTTTAAAAATTGCTTACTCCTAAAGTGTGGGCCCCAGGGCAAGAAAGGAAGTCAGAATTCTGACAGTAGAAACTCAGCACGGCTCCATTTCAATGCCTGAGCCCAACAGACTCTAAGAGACTGAATAGAATGCAAATACTGAGTATCAGGGCCTGCAGCACATCTGGCTAAGTTTCAGCAGCTCTGATCATTGCCCACCAATGAAACACATCTGGATCACACGAGAGGAATGATCTACCTCTGCCTACCTCTGAGGACGATTTCTCCAGTCACACTGGTCTTAGGGAGAAGAAGTAACAGTCACTGATGGATGAGAAACAGTACATGCTACCTGAGCATGAAAGTTGCACAAAAGTACCCCCAGTCATTGAAATCCCCCTTTAGGATTTCAGGTGATTCAGGAGAAGGGAAATGCCCTGATTGTGAGGGAGAATGAATGTCTTACTAGTAAGGACAATGAGTTCTTGAATCAATTTCATTGATGAAATAACTGTGATATAAGTCGTACGCTCATCTTATGCAGTATGTTAAGTCACGTGGTACTTCCTTTATTTTGGGATCTTCCTCCTTCACTGTCAACAACAGAAACAGTGGGGTGTCTCAGGATAACAAGGGAGATTGTGAGATTGTGAAACTTGAAATAACTGAGAAGTATGAAGAGTGTGTGGCTACAGACAGGGAGGCAGAACTGGATCCAAACCTTGCAGAGGGGCTCACTGGGTGCTCTCTAACTTGCTCCTCATGTTTCACATAAGGAAACTGAGACCCGCAAACTTGCAGGCCCTTGGCTCCATTGTGGGGACTGTAGCTGGTGGGGCTCTCAGTTGCCATGCTGGCTGCCCTTGATCACTAGGCAGGTGGTTTCTGACGAAGGGACCTCTGATCAGGCCTACAGATACCCACCTATTTGTGATCTCCAATTCACCCAGGGCTTTGTGGTTGTTTGTATTTTGGTTTTGGTTTTGTTTTTGTTTTAAGCCATACATGGAGAAGTCTCAAAGGGATTAATGGAACATCATTAATTGTTCTGGCTGGCATTTCTAATAGTTCTCTGGGTAGCAGGCCTGTGTCTGGGAAGCAGCCAAACCCTGAAGCTCAGAACTTAGTTTCATATTCCCAGAGACTAAAAACACTCTGGCAGGCGTGGGCGCCACCAAATCAAGTGCTATTAAGTGGTTGCTGCTTTGCTACTAATCAAGATGTCAGTGCTTAAGCTCATTGTTTTAGTTCTAATAAGACCTCCATGTGGGCTTCCCTGGTGGTGCAGGAGTTAAAAGTCTTGAGGCTACCAAGATATCATAGTTACTGCCAACCACTGCAGCCTGAGTTAGATCCCTGGCCAGGGAGGTAACCTATGTGATGCAGCAGGCCTCTTCTGTCTTGCCCACTGCTCCCCTCAGCAGTATATTTCTGTAGATCTGCCTATTCTGCCCCCCACTCTGTCTCTGGTGAATACTTTCACACACACTCCACATACACCTCTGGCCTATTCACCAGTTCTTGTATGCATTAACAAACAAAAATAAATCTTAAAAACTTTAGAAAAGACTTCCCTGCATCTGAATAGTAATTATTTTGTTATAAGTGTTAAAATTTCATTACCTTGAAATAAAGGTAATATAAGTGTTAAAATTACATTACCTTGAAATTTGGTTATCTTCTTTACTTTTTGTCCCATATTACTCATTTTCACTATTTCAACAATGGTAGACAATGCAGGTTATTATTTTTACATTATGTTGCATAGCAACATAGCACAGTTACTGAGAGCAGACTCTGGCGTCAGACAGATGATCAACAGATAGCATTGCTTAACTTCTTAGAATCTTCTGACAGCCTTAGGGATACACACCAAAAATCCAAGTTTCTTCCAACCTGGACACATAGAACTGCATTTCTACAGCACTTTGGATTTGGATGTGGTCATGTGATTTGTGTTGGCTAATAAAATATAAGAGAAGTAATAAATGTCACTCACTTCTGAGAAGTCTTTTAGAGTGAGGGAAGAATCTTCTAAGGTTCCCTCCTTCCCTCTACTATTAGCCTGGGTCTCAGAGTAAAGACAATTTAAAGCAAACCCACAGTGGACATCTAGTATGGCTAAAAGTTAAATCTTTCTTCTTTTCAGTAAATAGTTTATTTGGTATTGTTTACGAGAGCAACGTAACCTAGGCTCTCCCAACTTAGATGAATACACAGCAGGAGAACGGCACAGAACACTGCCAACCAACCCTAGAGTTGGTCTGGAGCACAAGGTGGAGCATTCGGGATCCCACAACAAGGGATGGTCCTGGAAATTAGTAACATTTGGCCACTGAGGAGGGCTCAATAACTTCAGAACTCTGAGCTGGGCATAAACTCTAGCCTGTCCTCAAGGAGAGCACAATCAAGTAAAACAGATACCGACATCTATTTACATGCCTACCACATGATGACTGTACCACACTATAATGACTGCAACAAAAAGGAGCAAATTGTGACTAAATGTTAAAGTCAGTTGCAGGCAACTGTGTACTCAGCCTGTTCCTAGTTCTTTCCCGTGTCTTCAGCTCACTGGCCAGCCCTGAAGATTTCTGACATGCCAACTTCCACAAACTCATGAGCCAATTCCTTAAAAATAAATCTCTTTCTCCATAATAACCAAAACTAAGAGACACCGTACAGTGTGGGAGAAAATATTTGCACTCCCATACAACTGTTGACAAGGGAGTTAATACCAAAGAGCTTCCTCAACTCAACAAAAAATGAACAACCCAGTTTAAAAATGGGCAGAAGAGCTGGTGGGAATGCAACCACTATGGAAAACTATTTGGAGGTTCCTCAAACTGCTAAACATGGAGCTTCCCTATGACCCAGCAATCCCACCCACTGGGTGTCTACCCAAAAGACACAAAAACAAAGATTCAAACAGACACCTGTATCCTCATGTTTATTGCTGCTTTATTTACAATTGGAAAAACATAGAAGCAGCCCAAATGCCCAAAAGTAGATGACTGGATAAAAAAGATGTGGTACATATACACAATGGAATATTACTCAGCAACCAAAAAAGAGAAACACATGTCTTTTGCAGCAACTTGGATGGAGCTGGAAAAGATCATGCTTAGTGAGATAAACCAGAAAGAGAAAGAAAAATACCGGATGGTTTCACTCATAGCAGGAGTATAATGGACCAGGCGAGAAAATAACAAAAATAATGAACAACCATATACCAGAGACATTTTGTGGGGGTGGAGTGGGGAATGGGATCAAAAACGGGGGGGGGGGGTTAGGAAGGCAGGGAAATGCACGGGACTATGGTGGTGGCACACGGGTGATTTGGTGATGGGAAACCTGCGGGGATTACAATCGAGATGGAAAAAAAATGTGCAAAATGTTGTAAAAATAAACTTTTGTAATAAATTTAAAAAAAAAATTTTAATTTTAAAAAAATAAAAAAAAATGGGCAGAAGATCCTAAAAGGACACTTCTCCAAAAAGGAAATAACAGATGGCCAACAGGCATATGGAAATATGTTCAACATCATCTATAATCAGGGAAATGCAAATCAAAACTGCAATGAGATACCTATCAACTCACACCATTTGGAATGGCCCACATAAAAAACAAAAACAAAAACCTGATAACAAATGCTGGCAAGGATGTGGAGTAAAAGGAACCCCTTACACTGCTGGTGAGATGCAGACTGGTCCAGCCACTATGGAAAGCTGTGTGGAGGAGCCTCAAATCATTAAAAGTGAATCTGCCAGATGACCCAGCAATTCCACTCCTAGGAATCTACCGAAAGAACACAAAAACATTAATTCAAAAGGACACATGCACCCCTATGTTTATTGCAGCTCTATTTACAATAGCTAAGATATGGAAACAATCTAAGTGCCCAAAACTACATGACTAGATCAAGAAGATGTAGTATATATACACAATTGAATACTAAACAGTGGCCAAAAAAGATAAACATGTTGTTTGCAACAACATTGATGGAGCTGAACGGGATTATGCTCAGTGAAATAAATCATTAGGAAAAAGAAAAATATCAAATGGCTACACTTAAAGGAGGAATATAGTATGGAAATCAAACAAGGGGGCAGGGGAAAAAAAGGACTTCACTAGCAGGCAAAATATATCTGAAACATATAGCAGGAGACGAGGCGGGAGAGGGTCAAAACAGGAGGAAAGAGCACAAGGGAATATAGCAATGGTTCTCAGGTGATTTTTGGTGGAACTTTACAGAAATTACATCTGAAGGGAGAAATCAAGCATTATACAAAAATAAACAGTGATATAAAAAAATTCATTAAAATACCGCTATCTGTATATAATACATATCCTGCTGGTTCTGCTTCTCTACACAACCCTAATACAGTGACTAGAGAGAGGACAAGGGGAAGGGAGAAGAAGAGGTGCTACCTTTGCAGACAGAGTGGGGAGCACCTACAAGTGCTCCCATCTGACACGGGGAGCCAGCCTCACTTTCCTCCTTTTACCCTCTAAATTCAACCCAGTGCCAAGTTCTGTGATATACTTCCACTAGTAATCTTGACAATTTAAGTATCCTCATGTCTCTTGCCACCACCTAAATTCATGCTTTGTCTGGACTATTCTGTAATTACCTCCCAGTTGGTTTCCCTTCCTTCACCCTTCCAGCTCCACAGACCATTCACCATATATGCAACAGTTTCCTTATTTTAAAAAATGTAAATCAGGGGCCCTCCCTGGTGGCCAAGGGATTAAAGTGCAGCACTATGAAGCTGTCTGCAGTCACTGCAGTATGAGTTCAATCTCTGGCCAACGAGGTGACCCACATGGCACAGCAGACCTTTATTGTCTTGTCTGCTGCTCCCCTCAGCAGTGTGTTTCAGTTGGTCTGCCTGTTCTGTTCCCCACTCTGTCTCTGGTGAATCCTCACGACTGCCTCTGCCCCCCAGTACACACACACACACACACACACCTCTGGCCTCTACCCCAGTTCTTGTATGCATGCTTCAATCTTAAAAAATATAAAAATAAAAATGTAACTGAGATCATGACACCCTTTCATCCCCATTGAAATCCCTTCAGTGGTTTCTTGTTTTAGAACAAAATTCAACTAAGGCCTACAGAAAGTCCTGCATCAACTGACTCTTACTTCCTGCCAGTCCCCTACTGCCATTCTCTCATTAACTGCATCGTGACTGACTCCATAAGGCTACTAAGCCTTTTCCTATTTTTGTACTTTGTACTTGCTGTTCTTTCTGCCTCCCGTGTTCTTTCTGTGCCTCTGTGCATGGTCAGCTTTTCTTTCTTCTTCAAGTTAAAGTTCAAATGTTACTTTTACCTCTTCTTGACCTTCTCCTGCATGGGGATTCCTCCAACTACTCTCATCATTCTGTTTTTGTTGCAGCATTTGTCATGATGTCTAGTGACTGGTTTAATGTCTTTGTAGAGCACTAAGACCTTTTCTGTGCTTTTTCCCAGTATGTGGCAAGTAGTAAATGTTCAACCCGTTTTTTAAAATGACTGTAAAAATAAATAATGCATGTTATTTTTTTAAAGATTTCATTTTATTTATGCATATAAGAGCTGGGGGGTTGGCCAGGGGTGAGGGAGAAAAGAGGTTTGAGAGGACTTACCAGACAAAGTGGAGAGCAGAGCAGGCAGATTGACTGAAATACACTGCTGAGGGGAGCAGTGGGCAGGACAGGAGAGGTCTGTTGTGCCATGTAAGTCAGCAACCTGGCCAAGGATCTAATTTGTGCTACATCGGCTGCCAATGGCGTCATAGTGCTGAGGCTTAACCCTTGCACCGCCAGGGAGGCCCAATAATGCATGTTATTTTAAAATTTAGCACTCGACCAGAAGCATACTAGATATAGATCAATGAAAGCTAATCATATAAAGTAGCAGAGTCATCCAAGATATCTAACTTTTTAATAGTACAACCCATTTCTTCCCTGCCCATCAATCACCAGAGTCAATAATATTGCTAATTATCTATTCATATATTCAGATTCTGGCTTCCAAAGGAAGTTACTTTCATAAACATTTATGTTAACATGTGGGTGATCTTAATTTCCTTTAATTATCTTAATAATTTACTTGTAATTTTCAGTAACAGAAGAAATGTAACCTGCTGACCCAGGCTGATTAATGCACAGTAATGGATACCATCATCAGGCAACATCTTGAACTGTAAGTTATCTTTTGGGTTCTTTCATCATAAAATTATTACTACATACCAAAACCAAAAATAGAAACTCACCATTTTCTCACTAAATGAGAAAATTTAATGAACAATTACCAGTGTTGTACTACTGAACTCTGCTATTTTTAAAGTTTATGTTCCATGCTATGTTGACTGTATAAAATGTTTGCTTGTGAACATTCTAGTTCCATTTATTATACCACAAAATTTGTCCACAAAGACCTTGCAGTTTCATTAGGAGGACAATATACTCACATGCAATGTTAATTACATGAAAAGGTAGACCTCTAATTCATTATTTTCATAGATTCTCTATTAATATCCAAACCAACTTTTGAAAGTTTTATGGTGCCACCACCTAGAAGAATGTGTGGTTGTTGCTCAACAAACAAACTTTTGAATGAATTGGTGAATGATACCCACCCCAGTCCACTGAATCCCAGCATTAGCCCTCTTAATAGTTGGTGTTTATGTAAATTCTTCAACTATTTTACCTCATCTTGTTCATCTTATTTTACAAAAAGGATTGAATGTAATGAGTATAATTTTTGTTATATACTAAGCGAAAATGGAAACTGTTTCCATTTTCTAAAAAATAGAAATTAGTAAAGTCACCTCAATCAGGATTGCTCGACTATTAAGCCATGAAGGGAAAAAGAATAAAGAATGTACACAAAATGCTTAGAAACTTCTGAAAATGTATCACCCAAGTATATGTCTGAAATATGCGACACAGTTAAGTATTTTACATTTTCTTAGATCCCTGGGAAAGAACCTCCTTTGCCCTTTATAACTGTGTTATCTAATCTCCCTGTTCAATCCCACACGCACATCTGAGGGTGCAGTGCATTCTCACTGGGGCAAGTATGTGAGCTAAGTGGGTCTAGATGGGAAGAGGGAGAAAGCCCTAGGGGCTCCATCACTAGGACTGAAGACTGAGATTTTGGCTGAACTTTGGAAAATGAAGTAAATGTTAAATACACAGAGAAAGAGGAGTTGCATCGAAGGAGAACTGCCTGTAAAGTATGTAGAATCCACTTAGTATAGGTGCATAGGTCAGGGAGACTTGTGGACTGAATTTGTGTGAGCAGTGACATGCCATGATATTGGCTAGGTAAAAATACAGTCAGGCTCAGCTCTGAGAGTAATGAGGTGTGAGCTTGAACCATGTTCTTCTTAACATCATGACTGAAGAGCAATTAGGAGTCTTCTATGCCATCAGTCAAAAGTGACTATTAACCAAAACATGCTCCCCTACCTCTGTTCCGCATGTCTGCACTTCGGTGTCTGCACTTTAGCAGATCAAAAATCAAGTGTTGGTCCTCCACTTTCTGTCTAATCCTCAAAAATGGTGGTAAAGACTAACAAATGCTGTACGCTACTTGTGTCCAAGTAAAGGTACTAAGTACTCTCAGTCCAACAGATGGCCTGGGAAATGCACTTCTACAGAAATGCCTCTAGAAGTGTGTCAGAGTTGGAGGTGGATTTCCTGAAGCTACCACAATAATCTTACCAACAGTAGCAATTTTAGGAGAAATAAGTCAGGTGTGGTAGGCAGTAAGCAGTTGATGATGGTGTGTGTGGGGTGTGGGTGTGTGTCTCACGTGTAAATGTGCATGTACTGACCTAACAGACTTCACACTAGACCAAGGTAGACCATGGGATCATAAGGCCAATGTCAGAATAGGAATCTCAAAAAATATAAAATAATTTGGCAAAATATGAAAACATAGAAAAAGTCAGAGCTCAGGGAAAGTCTGCTTTTGCATAGAAACTCCAGGTGATCCATGTCAAGTCCTCTGCATCATCCCTGTGTTAGACTCTGGCTTCCCCACTGGGCAGGGTTGTAATAAATTACATAATGAGTGGCTGCTACCATCTTAACACTTGCTTTGGTTAGTTGCAGGCAATCATTGCTCCAACAGCTTACAAGCTTTTTCTACTGATATTTATTTTCATCCCCTCTCAATCTAAATTTCTTTCTCCAAAAAGTGCCTGTATTATAAATTAAGGTTGCTAAAGGAGGGTAAAGCTTAAAGCAAGGAATTAAGTATCTGGTAAAAGCATTGGTAGAAGAAATTTGGAGACATTAAATCCTACAGGTAAAATGTTGCCATTTTGAAGAGGCTTTGCTCTCTTGATATACCATCTGTCTGTTGCCAGCCTTCCCCCCAACACCCTTCATGAGACTATTAGAGAACTGCATGTTCAGCATTACCTAATTTCCTCATAAATCTCTTGCTTTTTAATCAGCTAAGTGGCTATCTGCTGAATTTCCCTGATTTATTGATATATTTTGAGGGCTGAGGATGTCTAGATACTAAGTGATTAAATGTGGTTGAAAATGGCACATCACCATAATAATGACAGAGAAGAGAATAGTGACAGGGCACATATAAAAGAAAAATGCAGACAGGCAAGGTGCCAGGAGTGCAGAGAATGAACTAGCAAGCTAGCTTTAACTAAAATCCTCCACTTCCTCTAGTAAGGGTGCACTCACATTCACTGGCCTAGCAGTTCCACTGAACAATAGGCACCTTGGGATTCACTGTTTCTAAAAGTGAGGACTTTAGGCAACTGGCTAACGTGAAGGGCATTACAGATTCCAAATTCACTTTAGCCACCAAACACTGTTTCAGATTTTCTTGAGACCTTGATTCTTCCACTGTTGATAAAAGGCAAACCCTGCTGAGGACAGTCTTCCCAATAATCTTTTAAAAAACAAAATACTTTGATTAGAAGGACTTTATGGAGGTCTATAAAGTAAGTGTTTGCCTCACAGAACTTTAGATTGTTCTAATTATTAAAGTGCCACCTACTGGAAAGATCGTTGCCAATACATGTTTTTCTGTGCTACTCTGGTGGGAATTGGCAACCGTATGACCACAAAACAGCCTAATTTTCAAAAGTAAATAGTGAAGATGCACCAGTGAAGCCCTTTAAAAAGTCACCATAATCCAGTTCCTCTGGGAACTTTTTAAGACATGAATAGCTACCAAAAATCATTTAAAAATCAACATTGTTGTGGTAAACTGAAAAAGGAGTTTCTTGACTTAAGAATGTGTTGTTTCAAAATCTTACACGTAAATCAAATGTATGAAGATGCTTATTCTACAATGAGGGGATGTATCTAACCTGGTTAAAATCCCAGAGTCTGCACACCTATTAAAACCAGAGTGTACAGCTTTGAAGTGCTATTATTGAATCACTGCATGGCTTCTTTGGAATGGTGGATTCTGAATCTTTGTCTTGGGGTTCCTGGATTGGCGATCCTTTGCCCTTCAAAGGGAAGCCCACAGGGAACACTTGGATGAGGAAACTGGGTAGAAAAACAGAGTGAAGTAGGGTGGCTTAATACCACATGAATCTGCAAAAAAGGCATTACTTTAGGCCAGTCTCCCCTTCTAGATTCAAATTGGGAATAAAGCAAGTTTTATTTTATAAATCCCCATGAAGTAAGCGGAGGAAAGGACTAGAAGCAGGCTGCTGTTGACCTGGAAGACGCTCAGTCTGTCTGAGGAGGGCAAAGAACAGTAAGCACTTGAGTGAGTGCTCCAAGCAATATGGAACAAGGGCTCTGAGAGCCCTGAGTAGGGGAAACCCCTCTGGATGGCCTGAGAAAGGCCTCACAGAGAGGTGATATTTGAGCTCACCTTTGCCAGACAAGAGGGATTTTGTCATTCCAGAGTCTTGTCTTCACAATCTCCCTGAATATACAGGCTTGTTCTTAAGCAAGTTATCTTAAGAAATAATCAGTGTTCTACTCAAACCCAATCTTTCTCCAAAAAACTAAATATTTGGACCTCTTTTCACTCACCGGCTGTCCTTAATAATGGTACTGAGTGAAAAACCAAACATCCTTTTAATTGACAGCAGAGAAGAAAAGGTTGTATGACTCAAAAAAAGTTAAAAGCAAACAAAAAAGGCCCTCCCTGGTGGCACAGCAGGTTAAAGCACAGCACTGAGAAGCTAAGGCCACTTCCGCATGAGTTCGATCCCCGCCTGCCCCGGAGGTGACCACATGGCGTGGCAGACCTCTCCTGACCCGCCCGCTGCTCCCCTCAGCAGTGTACTTTGTCGATCTGCCTGTTCTGCTCCCGGTTCTGTCTCTGGTGAAGCCTCTCGCCGTCCCTGAGCCTCTGTCCTGTACCCCCGTTCTGTATGCACAAATAAATAAATCTTAAAAAAAAAAAAAAAAGCAAACAAAAAAACCTTGTGTTTCAGAATTCAACATGCTTACCCTGCAAATGATCTATGTGAATTCCCCTTTACCCAAGCATAGCTCCCTTTAGATAGGTTTGCCCATCTCAAAGAAGACACAAATCCTGAAAAGTTGAATATGAAGAAATCTTGAATATATTAAGGCAATATAAAATCCATAAGGGACACTGGTTAATCAAAAAAAAAAACACAGTGAATGTATTTCTATGAAATCAACTTTTTTTTTTTTAACTAATACAAACACTCTGTTTCTTTTTACCGAAAAAAAAAAAAAAGTTTGCATACAGAGTTTTTGCAGAGTGGCATGTTTGTCATTGATATAATGATGTTTCATATTAACACAATGCACTAAAGAAGTATCATAAAAATCTCATGGCACATTGCAAATATTTGGTAAAAAGTAGTGTATCTTCCTTTAATGATTGGGAAAGGGTTCTGTTTACTGCACTCAAATTTCATATCTTTGTGGCAGCTCAGGATTTCTCAAGTGCAGCCCAAAAGCCATCAGGACAATGACTATCTCAGCAGGACAAAAACAGAAGCCTCCAACTGAGGAAACCCAAGCCACCCAGGACGGCCCCTCCTCAGAGCCACCCTGCCAGCCTGGACAGCCTGTCACAGGTCTTGATTTCCCACATATCCCTGGGGCTCTCACTGGGTCCACACCTGGTCTTCCTAACACTGACAGGTATTAGTCCTCACACACAGAAACACAGTCCTGGCGTCAGCTTCTATTCCATTTGGTATTTCTACTTTGATACATTAGTTTGTGTTGCTTTGTAAAATCGAACCACTGGGTCCAATCCAAAAGCTATAGACCCTTGTCTCCAAGTCTGATCATTTCCAAGAGCCCCCTTGGCAGTCAGCAGGCTCTGCTTCATCCTGGTGGTGGCACCCAGTTCCTGGGTGGCCTCAGCGCACACGCATGCACCTTCCTCTCCCGCTACATAACAGCAGAGTGGGGATCCTGGAGGTTCTCCTCCAGCTTTAGTCCCAGGTTGTCGATCCCAATGCTGGTCATGGGTGGCACGTCGCTCTCAGCCGGTTCTGCCGTGCGCGTGGGGGTGGAGCAGTACAGAATAAACCCCAGCATGATGACTGTGAAGGACAGGATATAGAGCCCTGAAAACTGGGAGAAAGAAGAACAGCTATGAAGTATGATCCCTCGCATGCACATCTGCCCTGTGGTCATTCACCTACTGCTTACCTTCTCATAGTCTTGTTTTTGAAAACTGCCCAAGGGGATATACCAATGCCCAAACCCTCCACCCAAAACCCTCCCATATACTGGCAAACACACACACTCTGGTGCATCAACCAACTAGATCACTGGCTCCTCAAGAAGTGCAAACTGCCTTTGTCTGTGATCATCCAGCCTACCCCTCTTTACACCCAGTATCCCACTCAGTGAAGAGGACAAAAGATCAGCAAGGTGCCCTTGGGCAAGCCCAAATCACTGGATGGATGTGAAGCAGAAGAACGTGAGTGGGACCTACGAAGAAAGGAAAGACACATGTCCCCAAGCCCTCACGCCCTTCTATTGCAGACAGATTCACTTTGCTAAAATTTAATAGATGACAAGTGTTACTTGGCAAAATTTATGGTAGACTGAGAAGATTCAGATTCAGGAAAGAGCAAGATTTTTCAGAAGATTATGAAGCCCAAAGCAGTCATTGGTTTCAATATTCATTGGACAAGCATGGGAAAGGAGTTTCCCAGAGCAACCTCTGCTCCCAGAAGCACCAACTGAAGACAACCTCTCCTGACAAGTATGCTTCATGGGTGGATGGAGTACCTGGTCACCTTTCCCAGTCTGCCCTTTTCGAAGACTGAAAACAGCCATACAGGGCATAATGCAGGGAGGACATGACACTAATTCACTGTGTGATTTTACTGAAAATATATTCCATGTACCCCAAAATTTAAATCACAACATTTAGCAGTCTGCATGCTCACTCTTATTTGAATGGAGGAGCCATAAAAAAGTTCAGGTAAATTAATACTTGTTTTTAACAGAACACATTTTTAAAAGCAAAAACTAGCAATAGAGTAACTAGACACTGACCAAGGTTAGTATAGTGAAAAAGTAGGGAAATGATATGGCATAATTCATATGTGATAAAATGCCCATGATCTTTTTTTTTCTTGAAGCAGACGAACTCATAAATGGTCCTGTTAACCTGATTTTAAAATTAAGAATGGGACATATTCTTTTATTCGTAGCAATAGACTAGCTTTACAGTGAAATAAGCCAGAAAGAAAAAGAAAAATACCAGATAGTTTCACTTATAGAAGGAATGTAGGGGAATGTAAGGGATCCAAATAAGGGTTGAGGGAGTGAGGGAGGAGTAATTATAATGAAGTAAAAACCAAAATCAATGGGGGGGGGGGAGGTTAGGGGGAGAAGGATCAAAATAGGGGTGGGAAGAATACAAGAGACTATGGTGATGGTGCACAGGTGAACTGGTTGTGGGAATTTCATGGGGATTACATCCAAGATGATAAAGCACACATTGTATAAAAATGAAGACTGATATAAAAAATATGTAAAAATTGGGCCCTTCCTGGTGGCTAACAGGTTAAAGCACAGCACTGCAAGGCTAGCAGCAGCTGCTTCTAGGCAAGTTCAATCCCAGGCTAGGGAGGTGACCCACATGGTGCAGCAGACCTCCCCTGACCCACCCGCTGCTCCCCTCAGCAGTGTACTTCGTTGATCTGCCTGTTCTGCTCCCACTCTGTCTCAGGTGAATCCTCTCTCTGCCCCTGCACCTCTGGCCTATGCCCCAGTTCTGTAAGCATAAATAAATAAATCTTTATACACACACACACATATATATATAATAAAATTTGTATGGAACCACAAAAAAAATAGACTAGTTTAAAGTAGCTTAGACATCATATATCCAATAAAGCGTTCTAATAAGGGAATAAAAGATAAAAACATCAAGAAAGCATAATGGGTTAGAGAAAAGTAGAGAGGAAGATCAGAGAGAAGAAAAGGTGGTGATACACTGACTCCCAGATGGTCACCTCCAACAGTGGGTATCTGTGGGCCACCATTGATTTTGACAGGTTAAGTTTTTACAGTTACTCAGTTCTTAACCTTCTTAACCTTAAACCTTCAGAATATCTAAAGAGACGGAACAGCTCCCACTCTCCACGAGCCAGGAAAGCCTTCTCTAGACTCTGTGATGATGCTGAGCCAGTGACAAGTTAAAGTGGAACAGCAGAACTAAGTGTCTTAACACTGGTTTTTAATTCTTGGAGTCAGTACTTGGTACCCGACATATATGATCAGTGTTGGAAGGGGGAAAAAATGATTCAGAGGACATCAGGGGAATTAAGGCTATTTAGAGTGCCCTAAACTTAGTACTGGGATGCCAGAAAAGTTGTGACTTTTTTCTGTTTTCTATGCAAAATGACATCATGACTTTTCCAACATCCATCATTATGAAAGTCAGCAAGTGCCCCTCTAAAATGTTCATGGCTACCTGTGGGAAAGCCTTTGTAAGCTGTCCCAAACATTTCTTGTTTGGCTTGGTGGTTTTAAATGTTTAGACAGAAAGCCATCTTGTTCCTCTTAAGCAGGCAGATGATTAAATATAGAGTCCTTTATAGTAGGGAGAGAATAGGAGCAAGTGAAGTAACTTCCCTAAGTTAAAGGATACAATTTTTATTTTTTAAAATCCCCGTTGTGTCTGGATCTATATAGGGAATTTTTTGTGGCCACTCTTTTCACTCAAGATCAATTCTAGAGGAGGCAGAGTGTAGGAATTTTTAAGCCTCTTTAACTATTTCAAAAAATAAGTTAGTTACTACAATTAAAAACTGTGAAGCTTTATTAGACATGCTTCCTTAATTCTTCCCTCAAGATGGCATGTGTGCATGTCAACCTCCTTAGGGAACATGAATGACCCTTGATTTTAGGTGTGTCTGTCTACCTAAAACTAAGGATTAGCCATATAACTGGCCCATTGTTTACAACTGACCTCTGACCTGCATATGTGGAGCTCATATCTCTTTGCCTCTTGGAGCATCTATTTGATATATATATATATATATAAACACATATAAATAAATATGTTTTAAAAAAAACTATGAATATACTGCGTTTATGATTGTCTTTAAAAACTATTTTTTTAAAGGTTTATTTATGCATACAGAACTTGGGTGCAAGCCAGAGGTGTGCAGGTGGTGAGAGGATTCACCAGAGGCAGAGTGGGGAGCACAACAGGCAGATCAACTGAAGTGCACTGCTGAAGGGAGCAGTGGGCGGGTGAGGAGAGGTCTCCCACGCCATTGGGTCACCTCTGGAGAGAGAATCAAACTGGCACTGAAGCAGCTGTGGCTAGCTGCAGTGCTGCATCCTAACCCATTGCACCACCAGAAAGGGCCCTTTAAGAACGATTTCTAAAATGCCCTGATCTTCTGTATGCACTGAAGGTTTTCTACCTCTCTAATGTACTCAAGAAGATCAGGGGATCTGGTCTTTGCAACTTAAGTCTGAAATAGTTTATAGCCAACAACAGTGAAGTCTAACAGTGAGTTAAGACTGAGCTTCTAGACATGAACAGAAAGAAATATGAAGCAAGAGAACTGAGAAGGGGTGTATAGTATACATGCTCCAGTTCTGAGAACAATAGCTTAAAGTTTGTGGCAAAAATAAATTTGCACATGGAAGTTCTTTCATATTAAGATTAAGAGCAGTTAAGGAGCAAATATTTGCACTAAGGGAGTTGTAATAGGAAGTGACAAGTGTACTTTCACTTCAAAGGTTTATTTATTTAACCATGGTTCCTCTTTGGGCTTTAGGTTACTTATGAGAGGAAAGTAAAATTTAAACTAGTAAAGATAAAGCAATAACTGTGATTAAAATTATAGTGAATGCACCATATGTTATACCACTGAGTGCTCAGGCTTTCGTTGCGTCTGGATAGCTGCCAACTGTTGTTGAGCTAATACTAAAACTCCATTGTCCCCACCGGTGACCGTGTGAAATGCAGCCACAGTCCCCCTGAACTGACCTTTCAAGGGTCACTGTAGTTCTTGGCAGTGGTTCTTAACGAAGAAAAAAATTTTAACCAGGCCTGTCAGGAACATCTCTCTGATTCGCTTTGATATCTGTTACTTTTTAATGATGCTACCAAAAAAAGCTGTAAATGCTCCTGCAATTTTGTTCAGGAATACCTAACCAGCAAGTCTGAAAAGCTAACAGCTTGTTCCTGACGCTTATAACCTTGCAAGGCAAAAAGGTTGATGCTTCTTAAGCAGAAATTTCTGAGAACTGAACTAGGTGTTGTGGGTTAGTGGCCAGTTCCTGGGAACAGTGTAAATCAGGACCAATGATTCCTGCCTGGACACACAATTTTACAAGGACAAAAATATTTAATTAGTGGCTCCTACTAAAACTAAAATCACCAACCTAACTACTTGTCCAGATGGCCACGAAGAAAGGTCAATAGGCATTTGCTGAAGGTATAGTAAGAAAATTGGTCAGACATCTGAGGGCTTCCAAAGCCCTTTGCAAGGATCTACAGGCCAAAATAACAACACTATCATACTTCTTACAGTAGTCCTACTACTGCTACACTGTTTGCCTTTTCTATTTTCACTATCTTACAAATATAATATTCCCGGAGCTATGTGACACTGTGGTATCACAAAGCAGAATGAAGAACCAAATAGGAGAATCCAACTATTTTCCATTCAGTTGTTTATTAGAGATTTTTAAAGATGTAAATCATTATCTTCTCACTAAACTTTTATTTCAGTAAACACAGTTTTCAAAAACATGTACGGTTAACATAAATATTTTCTTAATGAGTTGATATTTTTGAAATTTCTGCTTTAATTTCTAATATGATAAGTAATAAATAACTGGCATCCTCAATTTTAAGCATTTAAAAAGGTCCTGATATCCCAAAGTATGAGAACTGTTACTAAAAGTTTCAAATTAGCTGTAAAAAAAAGGAAATCCATTTGTTTGGTTCTCTTTGATACATGGGGAGACTATCCTAAGCTTCAGATAGTCACATTAATAATGAAAATAGGCTAACAGGTGCAGTGGAATGAAGACTGAATTACAAGGCTGATGAGTAAGAATCAGTCTTGACTTTATCACCGACCAGCTGCTAAAGGAAAGTCACTTAACTAAGTCTAACCATTTCATTTCCCCATCTCTCAAATGTAATCGTTCAATCAGTAATTCTCAAGGGAAGGTATATTAGATTCTCTGGAGATGCTATTTCTTCAAATTACATATTCATTCTCTTGCTTTCCCTGTCTCCTGGAGAATTCCTACATGTAACAAGAGCTGCCACTGATGGAAACAGGTTATGCTTATGAATGCTGTGACAATACAGAGACAAAATAAATCTGCCATCAGAGATGGAACTTTTCCGGTCACAGCAGGTATAACACACCCATAACTTTCCCTTCCATCTGGCACCATGTCTATGTACCTTGACAAAAAGTGATGGGAAGAGTTGCCTGCTCTCTCAAATAGCTCAGGGAGTCCTTGATCATCAGCTGAAATACATAATTTCCATACACTGATGTCCTGGACCATACCCAAGAAGACATGCATTGCACTTCACCCTTTAGAGAACCCTGAGAACAATTCTTACTTGGGCCAGTTTTCTGACTGGAAGGCAGTAATAAAAGTCAGGACTATCCAGGCCCTCCCTGGTAGCGCAGTGGGTTAGGACACAGCACTTGCAAGCTAGCGCAGCTGCTTCAGTGCAAGTTCAAACCCCAACTCTGGAGGTGACCCACACGGTGCAGCAGACCTCTCCTGACCTGCCCGCTGCTCCCCTCAGCAGTGTATTTCATTGATCTGCCTGTTCTGCTCCCTGCTCTGTCGCTGGTGAATCCTTTCACCACCCCCGCACCTCTGGCTTGCACCCCAGTTCTGTATGCATAAATAAACAAATCTTAAAAAAAAAAAGTCAGGACTATTTGATGAGATTTTTGCCAACAGGATAGGGAGGTTTTATTTTTTAATTCAAAATCTTGAAAATATTTGTTACTTCTTTTGGACCATAGCAACGTGATCTTACCTTATAGCCAAACAGAAAGAGTCCAAAAAAAAGGCTGTAGAGGTCAGCTGTCAAGATGCCCAGGTTAACAGAAGTGGCACTAGTGACTTTAATTACCAGTGGCATGAAGGTGTACAGGCAAAACATACAGAGGGCAAATGCCACAAACAGCAGTGCTGTGAAAGGGGAAAAAAAGGGAATATGTAATATTATAGGAAAAAATTAGAAGACAAAGGTACTTAAGGTTTGACTGTCACACAAAATTACTTGATCCTTTAACATAGCTAAATGCAAAGCCCTTTGTTAGCAGTCAGCACTGCAGAGGAGATACACGAAGTACTTCTGAAATCCAACACGGTGTTAGGTGGTCAAGGCCTAAAATACTGCTTCTGGTATGACTGAGTTAATAACTCTTATCAGTCCTTATCCAATGCTGAGGACAGAGTGATGCTTGTGATAAAGGGCAATGAAAGCAAAATCACCATTAAGAAAAATCACTGATTAGAAAAAAAAAAAATCACTGATTATCTTTTGTTTGTTTTATCTGGTTGAGTAGACAAAGTATGTATAATTGAATTCAGAGCAAATTATTTTTAGGACAACCAAGGCAGCTGTTAGGTCCATTATCTTTTGTTCAAATCATTCATTCCAGTGCTTTCTATGCCCCCGATAGCACGATATAACCATTCTCTTGTTAAAAAGCTCATCTGGTGGGTGCCAGTTCTTTAGCAGTATCTCTGCTTTGTACCCACTTTTCCAGTCTCACCCCCATACTCCAACACACACATGTGCTCTCTGGCCATCTAAGTTTTTTATTGGATTAAATCATCCAGGGATGGTGGAAGAACTTCATGACATTTTATGTACTACTTAATTGCCTTTAAATCTTTTCTAACTTTCCCACCACTTTCTCCTACTGTGTTGATTATTTGTGCCTAGGAATGTCAGTAAGAATAGCAATGGAAGGTGGGGATGATTATACACCCTCAGCTTGTTCAGGTTAATGCTTCACAAATTTCATCAAGTAGACAACCTTCACAAGAAGTTCAAGGACTTGAATGGAGAACTAATTGTATGGTACTGTAACCAAAGGTCGATCTTGTTCAGAATTCCTAGTAAAGAAAGGCTACTTCTGAAGAACAGATTAAGAATTAACTTCTGTGGAGATTCATTTATAAGTTCTCAGAAAAAGCTCATTGTAAAACCACTGTAGCTCTCTGTGGAATTACCCTGTAATTTTATAAAAATGCTACATGTTACTGAAAAGAAGAAAATTTTTTTAAAATATATGTGTTTGTCAGGGGAAAGGATATTGGCTGAAAAGAATTATCATTTACATACTTACCAATTTTCCAGTCCCAGTGAATGCTGGCAATATCCTTATATTCCACAATCAATCTAAGATTAAAATAAGAAGTCACAGAGAGAGTCACAGACTAATTTTCACTATAAGCATTTTAGTTGCTGTACTTGAGCTAAGGTGAAAAATTGTGCTGAGTTTTGAAATGTTCTTAGAATATAAAAATATCTATCTTTATTTAAAATGATAAAGAATTAAACCAAAGGATTCTATAAACATAAGTTTGATTCCCTTAGAGGTGTGCCATTCAATAGCAGTCAATGATAGGAGAGAAGCATGATGTTATTTTTTCCTTCTTATCTGGAAGTTAATATTTTCTGAAAATAATTGAAAAAGTTCTCATTAGTTATGCCTCTATACCACCAAATCATAAGCAAGAATTCTCATGTAAGGTGCTAAGACATCATTCTTGATGTTACAACAGTCCTCTAATAGGTCTCTAGAAAGGTCACTGATTTAAAAATTAATTTAAGCCAAGTAAGTCATGAATATTAGTAGTTGGAAAGTAGTCACCTAGTGCTTCTTTGACTTTTAAGGAAAATTTTAGAATCTTACAATTGTATGCCGCTGATAATTGTTCCAAATAAGCCCACCATTCCTAAAAACTCTTGTCTGCTCAGCTTCTTCACAATATATTCTTCGCAGACATTAGAAACAGCATAGAGAGAAGCCCCGAGAAGGACCAGGACGTCTCCAATCAGCACATCACTCCCTGCAGGAAGACAGGTGGGAAGTTGAACACGTCAATAGGGAGCTTCCCTAGCTTGCTCGCAGAAGTTTTTCTGACCCATGTTCATTGAAATAAGATTTCATAGAAATAGAAGTCCTGGTTTCAAGAAGTTTACAGACTCCTCTTCTCTCACTTCCTGGCTGTGATTCCTTACATTTTGAGGCCTCAGAAGACTAACAGCAGAAGATGGTTGTATATCGTATAATGCAAAGCCTACAAAAACAACTCTATGCTATGAGAAGTGAATGGAATTTATGGAAAGGACTTAATGGGTATCTACAGAGAAGGACACTACATAGACAGGTGATTTCTTTCCTTAAGGAGACTTTGAACTCACTTGTAGATTGGGTGAATTCAATGACCTTTTTTAGATTTGTGCTCTCAATTGTCTGAACTTTGACCTAGAGAACATCAGAGTGTTTTCATCTGTTATCCAAAAGACACAAAGTCTTCTTTTTGATAAAAACAAACAAACAAAAAAAGAATCTACAGTAGCTTTTTCAATAACTAATCTAAATGGGTCAAAAGAAAATTAATGCAAATATATAAACAGCTTTCTCATGAAACAAAATAAAACCAGTGTCACACACACACAAAAAAGACAAAAACTATATGGGTAGATAGGATCATAAAGACAGCTTTGTGGAAAGTGATTACAATATATCAGAAGCAAGAAAATCTAGAAATAAAATGTAAAAGATGATTAACCAGGGTTTCTTTTTTCTTTAACCGAATCGGGAACAAGTAATACAGTCTTACCTGAATTGTCTTCCCTCCCTGCTAATATATCTGCACCAACCATTGTCCCGACACCCAACAAACAGACGGCTACAGCGATGAAGTGGATTACTCTGTATCTTGCATAAAGAATAAACCACGAGAGAGCCATCAGCACAGGAATCCCAAAGCAGTCCAGAAGCTGTGTGGAAGGAGAAATAAACAACTGAACACATTTCTCATGGCTAAAATGATGAGGTAGCTGAGCAATAATGGATGTTGGCATTTATTGAGCATTTACTATGGCCTGCCCTCAACTACATATTTTGTGTGGATTAACTCATTTAATCCTGAACAACTCCATGAGATTGGAACTGCAACCCCACTTTACACACAAGGTAAACAACGGCACCAAGATGTGAAATGAGTTGCCCAAAATCATAGCTACAATTGCTGAAGCCAGGGAGTCTACCTCCAGAATCTGTGCAGTTTATCTCTACACTCCCACCTGTGTTTACCCTTCAGTCCAGTACAAACCTTCCTTCCTGCATGCATCCATTTTCAGTAAATATTATTAAAATATTTATTAAGCATCTCATATATAGGAAGCACCCAATTGGACTTGGGAATATAGAGGATGAGACATTCAAACTGACCCTCAGGAGCATACAGAAAGCTACAAAAACAACATATAATCACACATCTAGAAAACTTGGTACATGAGTGAGAAAACAGACAGCACCTCCCTCACGAAGCATCCAGCCCCACTTTATAGTGTGACACTTGCCCATTGCAAACACTCTTGTCATCATCATATGCTCCTTCACACCATTACGTGTTGGGCCCAAAAAATACACTATATTCCTGATATATTCCTGATCTTGTCAATATGAAAGGTAAGGAAATTAAGAATGCCAAAATTATAGCAAAATAATTTGAAAGATATGGGAAGAGTAAAGATTTTACATATTTAATTCATAAACTCGCAAAATTTGTAAAGTGCATCTAAGGATAAAATATATTCCTTATGTGAGTAAGGTCCCTAAAACCACTGTTTATTGTTTGCCTTGCTTTTCAAGTTTGTCTCTGATGCCCTCCATCCCTGTTTAGTCTTGAATGAGGCCCCTAAATCACCAGCAGCCTGCTTCATCCTGTGCACACTTGTTTACTGACTCCCTTTCTCTACATTGGCATCATTTGGGTCTGGCCTGGGCCATGTGTAGGATGGGCACCTTGCCTTGATATTTATTCCAGCAACAGAACTCTATAATCTCCTAAGTGCTTTATCGAGCCTGCCTAAACAACATAAAACGATTCAAATGATAATAGCCTGTCCCGGAAGACACCAGCAGAATCCAACCATCATGACTTAACAAAGTCTAAACTACATTCTTTAATTACAAAAGTGGCCAAAAGAGGGGGGGATACTCTAAAATTTATCATGGAATAACACCTGAAGGGGGTGATCCCATACCTCTAAATTATACACAATATTGTAAACGAATGTTACCTTGATTAGAAAAAAAGTTAAAATTTTAAAGTTATCACAGATGAATCCCTACTTCCTCAAATTGTGCCTTAAAATCAAATGTAAATTTGTCCTAGTTTTAACATTTTTGTTGGCAATGAGTGACTCTTTAAGGAGGGATGTCTCCATCGGGAAAGAACTCCTGGGACTTCAGCCCAGCCTTGCCACTTGTTTGGTGTGTTATTTCCAGCCAGGCACCCTCTGGGTCAAAATATGAAATGAAACAATCAGACTAAATGATCTCAGGGGTCCCTTCCTACTTTAATATTCCACAACTTCTCAGCTCATAGCCATTACATTCAATCACTTATCTACATCAAATCTTCCCTTTAAAATGTATCCTCGGTGATGTCTTCTGTTTGATGCTTTCAGTTCCAAGAGTCTTCCTATTTAGTCTTTTCAAATTATTGTACAGTCACTGTAAGCCCAGGTACAAAGGAAGACCCTGGGCTAAGGGGTCGGGGCAGGGGAGATGTGTCTATAAAATAACTGTAAGGAGATACAAAGGAATGCAAAGGAGAAAGTAAAACTGATGAGGTCTTAGTGAAAGAAAACAAGGCTTCAAAAAGAATTGGATTCTGGAAAGAATGGGGGCAATTATAAGAAGTCACTGAGGCAGGGAACAGGTGGCACTAAAGTGAGAAGACAAGCAGATATTAGGCCTTGGGGTGTTAATGGTCCCATCATGTACTTCCTGTAAACTACTACACTATAATTTGCAATTACAAAATCATTGAAGGAATCTTGAAGAAGCTTCAAAGACCATCTGATACAAACATCTACCTTTTCAGATTACCCAAGACAGAAATTTGCTTAAGTAGAGGATCAGTTTGAGGACTTCAGTGACAGGCAGCTTCCACTGCATGAGAGAGCATTCATTGTTGGATGCCCTTCCTTGACATACATCCCTGTAAACTCATTGTTAATTGAAAACATCCTGAATCAGAAATTAATTTAATTCACCTAAACTACTGGACAACATAGCTGAGCCCAGCCTAGCTTAAACGTGCTCAGAAAACATCCATCAGCCTACAGTTGGGTGCAGCTATCTATCAAGCCTATTTTCTAGTGAAGTGAAGGACAGCTCATGTTATTTATTGACTATGTACTGAAAGTGAAAAACAGGAATGCCCTAATTCAAACTTCAAAGTGCTATTTCTGTTTCATATTTCTTTCACAATATCATGAGGTAGAAAAACCTCATGTTAATTGAGAGATTAAGTTGAAACATTGTAAGTCAGGAACTGTCTGCATATTCCACATTGGGACCTTAACTACCTTAACATTGACAAATTAAAGCTTCAGCTTTTCTAACAGGCCAGGATAAAAAAAAAAAAAGTTACTTTCAGTTGTATAAGACATGAACTTCAGTCACCAAAACTCAACTGTAAGTCTGTTATAGTCCTTGCACCAATTCAGAACTGCTAATGATCATTAGAGATCAAAGTTTCTGGAAATTATAACCTAGTTAAAATATGTGTGAGGTTGTGTTTATGTGATTACAAAAATGGGATTTTCTACATTCTTATACCCTCACTACCCATTGCCAAAAGTCCACTCCTTCCTATTTGTGATGAACTTCATCCTCTAGTTAGTTCCACTGGCATTAATGTTTATGAAATTCTCGGGATTTTTTGCACCTCCTATGTCCGTCTTAACAAATATTTCCATCCCAATCAAAAACCAAGAGGTTTGCTGAGAACAATGCTTACCACAATGTTACAGAAAGGGAAGAATGTATTAAAATTTATTTTGCTTATAATAATATATACTCATACTGAAAAAAAAATGTTAAGTTTTCATCAGCCTTTAGGTTTACCATGTGAAATAAGTCGTTATAATTTTTTCACGTTCCCATAATCTAGAGATCAAATAAGAACATCACTGGTTTATATAGTGAGAAAAGTGATGCATCAAAAGTTATAAATTCATTACACTGTGAAGTCTAAACCTGGCCCTGGTATCTATCTCACTTTCACCTTTATTTTGCTGTGAGGGATGACTCATCAGTGTTAAAATGCAGCCCACAGCTTGCTAACATTAAATCAACTAATTCAGTCTTCCTCCACTCTACCAAGTTGAAAATTACAGCTACTTAGGGACATTTTTCTCTCAGCCCTGCAAGTATAAGCCTCATGAAAGAAATAGGGATGTAAGTTTTACCTTTAGCTACCATCTCTACCCAAGATTTGTAATAGGTTCCTTCCATCTGTCCCTTTATCTTCATAGTCTATGTGTAAAACCTCCAACTTTTCTGTAGCACAAAGGTACCTCCATTCTATCTATACCATGCTTTGAGCAACACATAAAATAGAACTCTTGCCAACACACTACATCAATTGCCAACTAAATATTTATGCTTATTTTGGTAGAAATTACTCTAATCTGCTATAACATATAGCAGTTCGGGAACTGATTAACTTGTATATATTTTCACTAATTGCAGGAAACCTTACTCATTAGCACATATGCTCCACTGGAAAAGAGCATCCACCTGTGTTTAGGTTTTCAAGTGAACAGGTTTTCAATAAAATAAGGTTAGCCCCAAAGGAGTTCAGATTCTGCTCTTGAAGCTATAAGCTCCAAAGTGGTAAAAGGACTCCTCATACCTGGACACTGGTTAGAGTTGTGTACTGGTATGCTCTGACTATGAGGTAATTAGCTTCCACGTCTGCTATTCCCAGCAGGATGTACTTCCACCATTTTCTTTTCAAGATGTATAAGAGGTTATCACTACCTGGTTGGAAGAAATCTGGGTTAGTACAAGTTACTTGATGATACCAGGCGTGTTAGTTGAGAAATTAACCAACTACGGGTTTTCCATGTATTTTAGATATGACCTCTCCTGCTTTCTGTATCTTAAAGCCCAAATTACTTCAACAGCTCAGCATTTTTTCCTAATATGAGCCCAAGCTAAGATGTCATCATAGACCAAGAACTTACTGAAAGCATCAGAGAGAAAGTGGGTGAAAAAGCAGTTCAATTCTCTTTCCCATTGCATCAGAACTATAATATCCAGATGTTAGGAAATCTGAAAAGCTAGATTATCCTAGGAAATGGAAATTTTCTTGTGAATTCACTAGCAATTTAACCTGTTGATGGACATCTTCATTTTTTTAAACATTGCACTTTTTTAAATTGAGGTAACATTGACATTACTGCATATGTTGGCATCCACAAATGTATACTACATACCACGCCCACCACCAGGCAACCACAATCCTCTACCACAGTCCAGTGGGGCCCCTCTCTGCTCTGTTCTTCACCTCCCACCCTCCCCCTGTAGCCTCAACTCTGCAGTCACATTCTAGAGTAGTTGTGTTTGTTCCTTTGTTTTGTTTCTTTATATTACACATATGAGTGAAATCATCTGGTATTTGTCTTTCTCTAACTTAATCTAACTGATTCCCTCTAGTTCCATCCATGAAGTCACAAAGGGCAAGAATTCATCTTTTTGTATAACTTTTCATTGTGTATCTACATTGCATCTTTTCTCTCTACTAAATGTCAGGCATTTGGTAGTTTCCACAGCTTGGCTATTGTGGATAATGCTTCAGTGAACACAGGATTACATAGATCCCCTTGAATTAAGTGTTTTTGTGTTCTTTGGATAGATACCTACAAGTAGAATTGCTGGATCACATGACCCATCTGTTTTTAATATTTTGAGTAATCTCCATACTGTTTTCCACAGGGGCTGGACCAGTGCACATTCCCACCAACAGTGTACAGGGCTCATTTTTCCACTGCCTCACCTGCTATTTCTTATCTTTTTGATATAGATCATCCTCACAGGTGTGAGGTGGTACCTCATTGTGGTTTTGATTTGCATTTCCCTAATAATAAGTGATGAGTATTTTTTTCATGTGCCTGTTGGCCTGTATGTCTTCTATGGAAAAGTATCTATTTAAACTTTCTGCCCATTTTTTTTTTGGATTGTTTTCTTCTTGTTGAGTTGTATGAGTTCTTTGTAGCTCTTGTATGTTAGTCCCTTATCAAATATATGATGTACTAATATTTTCTCCCATTTAGTAGGATGTCTTCTTGTTTTCCTGATAGTTTCTTTCACTGTGCAGAAGCTTATCAGTTTGATGTAATCCTATTTGTTTTTGTTCTCATTGCCCTTTTTATTGTAATCAAATCCCTAAAGACATCACTGAAGCCTGTCACAGAATTTTTGCCTATATTTTCAGATATACATTTTTCTGGTTTTAGGTCTTGCATCCTATTTTTCAATCCATTTTGAATTTTTTTTTTTTGGTATGGTATAAGATAGTGGTCTAGCTTCATTCTTTTTGCATGTGGCTGTCCAGTTTTCCCAACACCATCTGTTTAAGAGACTTTACTTCCTCCATTGTATACTCTTGACCCCTTTCTCATTAATTAACTGCCCATTTAAGTGTGATTTATTTTGGGACTCTTTAATTTTATTCCATCGGCCTGTCATTCAGTGACGTTATTTAGTCTCCACATATTAGATTTTTCCAGCTTTCTTTTTGTGGTTGATTTTTAGTTTGATGCATTGTGATTAGAGAAGATCATCATGACTTACTGACACTTGTTTTCTGACCTAACATGTAATCTATATTCATATGGAACATTCCATAATGTTGCGACAGATATGAACTCAGCCATTTTGAGATGTGGTGCTCCATAAATGTCTACTATGTCCTTCTGTTTTAATTTTTCATTCAAGGTGGTTGATTCTTCATGATATATTTGTGGGCTTCTTTAAAGGAAATTCTTCAAGTTGGTATTCTTTTGCAAAAGTTGTGTTTTCAAGTGAAATTTAAGTCAGTGATAAGTTTGGGGGAAAGACTTTTGATATCACTAAAGAAACACTTTTATCCCCCAAATTCTATTTATTTAAGATAACTGCAATTCAGTTCTTTAGAGAGCCTAGCACCACAGGCAATACAGAGTTGATATATACATAAGAATGCTGTATGTCAGAGAACCTAAAAGGAAATAAAGGTAGTGAGAATCCTAACCAAATAAGTATCATTAAAACCCAATTAGTGGGAACATCCTGGAAAAATAAAATTAGTCTTCCTTAACATGAGATGGCATAAGAAGTCTCCTAGCATTCAGCCCATAGGGGGCCCCACTGATGTATTTATGTGCCATATTTGGCTTCTGAAAGGCCAGTGTTTACAAAGAGCCAAGTCCAGGTGTATTATCCATGTAACATTTCTACCCCACACATAGGCATACCACTGACTCACTAAGTTTCCATTAAGAGGATGCACAAAGACCACACTAGTGACATTATTATATAGCTAAAATATAATGAAATGAAAGAACTGGACCCTTCTCATCAGCTTGGATTGCCCCTTATGAGAGCACGAGCTCAGCTCTGCAGCTGCCATCTGGCCTGAATCCCACTCCCCCAGTTACTACCTCTATGACCTAGAGCAAGTTGGCTAAGTGCTGTATGCCTCATCTGTAAAGCAGGCAGCTTGAGCTTTTGGAAGGCTTCAGTGAGTTAATATATAACTTCATGAGTTAGGACATTAAAATAATGCCTGACCAGAAATGTTTGTCAGGATCTAGTTTTTCACAATTTTGTGTAGCTAAGGAAAAGCCATAATTCTTAAGCAACTTAACCAGGCAGTGATAAAGATGTGAATTTCTGGCCAATTCCTTGTCTTTGTCTCTCTCGCAACATTGGCTTTACCTACACATAATCGATGCTCCAGTTAGCATCCTCCACTTAGCTGAAAAGATACATCTTGAGGAATGAAGCTCCTTATTTTTAATATTATCTCTTAACTTTATTAACCATTGAGAAAAAGACTAAAACCTAATTTGTAAAGGCATTTACACTTTCTTAGATAAGTTCTACCACTACAATTTGGCACTGCTTAATTTAATCAAGAATCTCAGAGAGTTGGGCATAAGTCACTCCACTAATAGAACTCAAAGATAGCAGACATTTCTAATAGCTTTTATAAAAATCAGCAATAGTTTCTTGCTCTGGGTTTTGCCTCCAATATATTTTTTAATAACTAGAAGCCAAACATTTTTCTGAATTTTCTGTAAAGGGAATTCCTACATTAAACATACCTGATTGAAATGCCAGCATCATTGTATAAACTAGAAACAGCAAACAATAGTTGATAAAACTCTGAAGCATGGGTGTGTTCACTTTGTATCTTTCTGCCAAATACTGGCTGGTGATGGCTGTCCCACATATACACAAGGACAGCATCTGACCCAGGGCAATTGTTTTCAAAATATTCCTGGAAAATAAGAGGAAATCAGAGTAACTTCCAAGTAAGTAACACCACAAATGCATGCTTGCATACACTTAGATACACACACACATTTTGAATTTTGTGTTACACACAAAAGGGAGTACTAGTTGTTCTAGATAGCTCTTTACCTCATCTAATTGTTTACTTCACACACAAAAAAATTAAAGTGTTGAATTTTGAAAGACTACATTTTTGTTCTTGTTTTTATTTCCCCCTTACCCCCACAGAAATACCCATTCCTCCATTTCATTGACTGTTCATTTAGAGATCATTTTAATTAGCATAGTCATATATTTGAAGTGTACATACATGTGATTTTTTTTAAAACTCAAACACAGTGGACCTGAAAGTTACGAGAGATCTTTGAAGAAAAACTTCTTGATGGTGATAATGATCTCAGTCAGATTTCTGGGGACTAAATGGGTAGACAGACAAGTGAAAGGACCAAACATAAACAGCTCTTTTATAAAAGGATAAAAAGGAGAAAAGGGACAGGAAAAGAGTTTGAAGAATGAATAGCCGTGCTGAGGACAGGCTTTTATTATCTTGTTATAGGATCAAGGGAGGTTAAACATGTTTGGGGAATGAGCAGAAGGTAATGAGAGTGAAACTTGAAGTTTGACCAAAAAAAGATTTTTTTTTTAAGATTTTATTTATTTTTGCATAGAAGAATTGGAGTGTAAGTCAGAGATTCAGGGAGTGAAAAGATTCACCAGAGACAGAGTGGGGAGCAGAACAGGCAGACTGACTGAAATACTCTGCTGAGCAGAGCAGCGGGCGGGTCACGAGAGGTCTGCTGTGCCATGTGGGTCTCCTCTCTGGCTGGGACTTCAACTAGGGTATTATGGTGACAGAATTAAGACTTAACCCCTAGTCCAGCAGGGAGGCCCCCCCCCCAAATAAGATTTGTATAAAGATGGACAATTCTTGGGAGGTTCAAGGACCAAGACTAAGAACATTTACAGCTGTCATACATTTATGTTCCCTATGTAAACAGCTGCCTTCTGGAGTTTTTCTAGGCAAAGTAGAAGATACCCACACAGCAAAAAACATATAGTATATAAACGTTTACTGTGTATTTTTTCATCCAGAATATTTATTTCAGTAATTTGCAACTAACCTCAGATAATCCTAACCCAAGATCAGAAAAAGGAAATTTTGATGAATGAGACAACACTAAATTCACTTTTAGAGCATTACAATGTGCCAGAACATAAAGATTTAAAACTGAAATGTCTCTTTCTGTGCTTCAGAGATAAGCATTCTCTGAGGAGAAGGCACATGAACTAATTAAGGCATAGCAGTGTGAAAACTTTTTTTGCAATAGGTCTAGTAAGGAAAGATGTTCCAAACAGAAGGAATAGTATATACCAAGGCACATTGAGTCCTAAAAACAAGATGGCACATCTAGGGATTTTTAAGCAGCTTGGTGTAACTGTACTCAAATAGTAGAAGGAAAATCAGAGAAGATGAGAATGGAAAGGGAACAGAAGCCAGAGGCCTTACATCTAATGTTCTGCAGGTGGTATTCTCTCTAGCTGATGGTGAGATTGAAATCTTCTACATAGGGAGTTAAGTGACTTGAGGAGCCTTTCGAGGCCCCTAGATATATCGCAGCCCAGAACTCCAAAATCCTAACGAATTCCTAACATGGAAACCTAACTCCTAAGGAGGAAAGTAGACAAGAATCTAGTCTAAAATAATACTCGGCTTCTGAATCAGACACCTGGATGGACAGCAATATAGTTCATCAAGATTGTGAAGGCAAGAGAAAAGGGCACATTTGGAAAGTTAATATCTCCATTTTGGACATGCTGGATTTTGTTGGGTTATGAAACTATTGAAAAGAAATGTCCACTAGGCAGTCTGGAGCTTGAAAAAAGCATTGGATTGGAGGAATAAATTTTGAGAATCATGAACATATGGGTGGAAAGTGAAGTTGGGACATAAATAAGGCCACTAACAGATACCTCAAAACTGAAAAAAAAAAGTTCACAAAATCCACTTTGTGCTCTTTGTGCCTATAATTGATAGACAGCCCCTGCCTCTTGCCAGCGCCAACACATTCCTCAAGTACCACAGTGAAGGTAAAGGTCAGAGTGAACTGATTTGCCCAGACTAGGTATCTAGTCACCACTGGCAAAATAGATATTGTTGCCATCAATGACCCTTTCATATATCAATTACATGTCTTACATGTATGATTCTGCCCAGAGTAATTTCAGTCATATCTGAGAAAGGGAAAGCTTGTCATCAATGGGAAATCCTTCTTCATCTTCCAGCATCAAGACCCCAGCAACATGGGCTGGTGCTGGTGCTGAATATGTTGTGGAGTCCACTGGTGTCTTCACTACCTTGAAGGCTGTGGCCAAGAAGGCCATCATCTCTGCCTCTTCTGCTGATGCCCCCACATTTATAATTAGGGTAAACCATGAAAAGTATAAAACTCTCTCAAGGTTGTCAGCAATACCACCTGCCTCACCAACTACTTGGCTCACCTGGCCAAGGTCATCTGTGACAACTCTGAAATCATGGAGGGTCCCGTGACCACTGTGCCATCACCACCTCCCAGAAGACTGTAGACGGCCCCTCTGAGGAGCTGTGCCTTGATGGTCAAGGGGCTGTGCGGAGTATTATCTCTGCCTCTGTTTGCATTGCCAAGGCTGTGGGCAAGTCATCCCTGAGCTGAACAGGATGCTCACTGGCACGCTTTCTAGGGCCCTGCCCTCAATGTGTTGAAGATGGTGGATCTGACCTGCCACCCAGAGAAAGCTGCCAAATACGATGACATCCAGAAAGTGCATCAGAGGGCTCCTTCAAAGGCATCCTGGATTACACTGAGGACCAGGTATCTCCTGAATTATCCTCTTTTCCTCCACCTTCGATGACAAAGCTGGTGTCATGCTTTGTTGAGTCATTTCCTGGTATAACAATGAATGTCACTTAGAGCAACAGGGTGGTGGACCCCACAGTCCACATGACCTCAAAGGTGTAAGAGCTCCCTGGGACCTCAGCTGCTGGGGAGTCCTGCCTCCACTCCACTCATCCAACACACTGAGACTCTCCTGATCTGCCACAGTGCCATTCCTGAGTACTTGGAGAGAGCGAAGGGCCCTACCTTGCCATCGATAAAGTACACTATACCCATCACACACACACACCCCAAATAAAAACACTCTGGGACACAGTACCATTTAAGGGACTAGAGAAGGAAGAGGGATTAGAGATGAGCATAGAGTGGGAACAGAGCAAGGAAGAACACCATGCAAACAGAGAAGCATGTTTCAAGAAACAGAGGGCTCCATCCCCTGACCTGAAGCAAGTTTCTCTTAACTCTCCCTGCTCCACTCCCACACTCCACAAATCCAAGCCCTACATGGCAGGCTCATTCCCATGTTTAAAAGTCTCAATGGATCCTCTTCAGATGGCCTAGAAGAACCCACCACTACCTAGCTCTCCAGCCACACCTTGAACTACTCTTTTCCAGTTTTCATTCTTAAAACATCTTATAGGATATTTAAAGTACAACAAAAGATAACCTATAATCAACCTGTATTCATGTATCTGCCATGCAACTTAATAAAATACTGGTAATATCAACATATCCTCCTTGTGTTCTCCACAGTCTCTTAGCCCTGTCAGGCAACTGCCTTCCAGAACTTGATGGTTATCACTTCTTCCTTCTATTTTTTTTTTGAATTATTTTTTTATGCATACAAAACTGGGGTACAGACACAAGATGCAGGAGCAGTGAGAGGATTCACCAGAGACAGAGTGGGGAGCAGAACAGACAGATTGACGAAGTACACTACTGAGGGGAGCAGCAGGTGGGTCAGGAGAGGTCTGCCGCTCCATGTGGGTCGCCTCCCAGGTGGGGATCAAACTCATGCAGAAGTGGCTTTAGCTTCTCAGTGCTGTGCTTTAGCCTGCTGCGCCACCAGGGAGGGCCCACTTCCTTCTATTTTAGCAATATAGGTATCCCTAAGCAGTAAGTGGCTTTGTTTTGCTTGTTTATATAAACGGTATTAGGTATAGCACATGTATACTTTTGCAGCTTGCTATTTTGAGCAATAGTATTTGAGAGTCATCCATATTGATACATTAGTCCTAGTTCATTTCTTTCCACTGAAGGAATATATTGACTTTGTCCATTCCCTGTTGATGGATATTTAGGTTATATTCCAAATTCTTTTTTACTCTATAAACAGTACCTCTACAAATTCTTGCAAATGTCTCCTGATGTACACATCTAAGAGTTTTTCTGGCTTTTAGTGGAGTTCAAATGGGTTACAGATGTGCTAAGATATTATCTCCTCAGCACTCAGGATGGTCCAGTGGGGACCACCAAAGGCATCTGGAGAGATTCCAGCCAGTTGCCTTCTGCTGGAAGCAGGGAACTCTGAGTACCCTACAAATATAATGACTTTCTATTTTTGTGATGAAGTGTAAAGGAGCCATTTGCTCTGGAGAATTATCAAGAGAGGAACTGTTGGTTTTAGGGCATCAGCATTTTCAACTTCACTTCTTTTGCTAGATTGTTCTTCAAAGGGCTGTCTTACTTCACTGTGGTTAGTGTGTTACTCTCAAATGGAACAGAAGATATTCCCTCCTTTCAAGGGAAAGGAATGATACCAGGAACTGGTCTGATCCAAAGATGTTTTATTAAGCAATAGAAGGAAACGCTCAGTAAGGTGAGCAAAGGTTAGAACTAGCTCCTATTCTTTCTAGGCATGCTTACCTGTCACAGGCTGAAGAAGGCACACCAAATGTAGGGCTTGCTCCTTCTTTCTCTTGTGCCCCTTTCTTCCTGAAGGAGGTATTAGTTGCATTAAATCTGGATTTTAGGCTGCCCTCTCCAAGACAACAGGAATTCACCACTGGGACCTATAGAATGCACAGCTGCACACAAACTCCTCATAACTGCTCTCAAAAAGATCTTACCTCATCCAAATTACCGGTGGGGAAAATGACACTTGGTGGTTCCATAATTCACCCACAGTCATACACAGCAAAAGGCAGTGGAAATCCATGTTCTTAGCTATTAAAAGACCAGGTCAGAGGTTTAAACTTAGAGGATAACCTAGGGAAACTTCTCCTTTCTTTCCTAGAAGAAAGACTCAGATTTGCAGAACTTCAGTGCTCATGCCCACTTCTTTAAGTTGAAGAGGAGACAAGTGTTTTGCCTGACATTATGCAGGAACAGAGTGCTCTGCAGTCTGACCCCAGCAAAATTTCTCCTAACTGCTGCACCTGCTCCGCCCTCACCACAATTCCAGTCTCAGCCTGTGGCAGAAGTCAGTGTTCTGAATGCTAATCTAATGGAATCGTTCCCATGTCTAAAAAACAGATTTTCCAAATCGTAAGGCCCTTCTATGCCCCCTTCCATGCCCCTGAAGCACAGATCTTTACTAAGTAAGCCCATTGCTCTAACTGATACCTTCTCACCTTGTTATCTCTTACTCTCTTCTCCCCATTGGCCTTCCAAGCTTTCCCTCCCTTCTACCTCATGATCTCATAACAGAGCGTAAACACAAAACCCCCTCCTTTCAAGGAGACTTCCACCTCAGCTTGCTAGCAGAAAGGGAGCCTGGCCTGACATTTCTGCTGCCAGCTACAGCACTGCCTCCCTGCATATCAGGAGGGAGTTGGATTGGATGTCCAAAATGCAGGGCACCAAAAAACTAATCAGGTATTGATAACCTAATCAAAGCCAGAACATTTCTCATATCCCATAATGGACTTGAAAGCAATTCCAAATTTGAAATAAGTGAGAATAAGACATGTGGGAACATTAGTCCCTATTCACAAGTTGACAAAACTCCTCCAGTAAGTTCACATTTGCATTCTAAAATTGTCTAATTAAGCAAGCTATCCTCCAACTATAAAGTATGACCATCTTCAAAAAAGAAAAAAATAAGGAGAGCCACAAATTGAATATGAAGATTTAAAGTTACAGGGATGCATTTCTCTTGGCTCCAAATCATAATGACCTCATCCATAATGGAAGAGCAAGAACAAGTGGGGGGTGGGGTAAGGCTGCTGCAAGGGGTAGAGCTTGTACAAAGGGAAAAAGAAGAGAAAAACGATACCAAAAGCTTCAGAACACATTTTGTTACTTACAGCCTCACACTTCAGCATTTATATTATCCATAAGGCCCTAGTTCTGATCACCGAAACTCTCTCGTCATCAGAAAGCCTGTTCTTCTCAGGGCCTTCCCTGGTGGCACACCAGGTCAAAGAGCAGCACTATGAAGCTATAGCCACAGCCACTTGTAACATGAATTCAATTGCTGGCCAGGCAAGGAACCCACATGGCACAGCAGACCTCTCCTGTCTTGCTCACTGCTCCCCGCAGTAGTGTATTTCAGTCAGTCTGCCTGTTCTGCTCCCCACTCTGTCTCTGGAGAGTCCTCTTACTTCCCCCTCCCCATCTCTGGGCTGTACCCTAGTTCTTGTATGCATAAATAAATAAATCTTTAAAAAATAAAACCTGTTCCTCTCTAAAGGAAAATTCTAGAAGGAATGTGCATCTAGCTGTAGGGTACATCCTGTCACGTATCTTCCACCGGAAGCTCCACTGCAGTGAACTTCAATGGCAGGATATGGTCCAAATCCAAGAGGGTTCCCAAGGTGGCTTTGTGCTCTGGGAGCCAGGCCACCAGAACACAGACAAGCATGAAAGATAATGGAATGAGAGTGGAACCCAGGTAGAAGGTAAATGGAGGAAAGTCACGTCCTACCATGTTACTATTTGGATATATTGTATGAATCTATGAATTTAAATGAAAGATGCTTGTCAGTCATTTTTATCTCCCTCTCTGTCTTCCAGAAACCTAAAGTATGTACTTTTTCTTGGTTTTGTAAACTAAAAAGTGTATTTTACATAAACTTGTATTGAGGTAATGTTGGTTTATAACATTCTATTAGTGTCAGGTATACAGCATTATAATTTAACACTTGGATGTACTTCATCATGGTCGCCACCAAAATTCTAGTTTCCATCCCCCACCTTTACCCATTTCACCCAACCCCACAGCCTAGTCCCTTGTGGTAATCAACAATCTCTTCCCTATATGTAAAAGTTTTCTTTTGTTTTATTTCTTTGTTTTGTTTCTTTACATTCCATGGAGGTGTAAAATCACATGGCATTCTGTCTTTCTCCACCTAACTCATTTCACTTAGCATAATACCCTTAAGTTCCCATTCATGTGAATACAAATTGCAAGACTTCCACTCTTTTTTACAGCTGAGTAGTAGTCCATTGTAGAATTGTGTATTTCATATAATCACATTAATAAGACTGTGTGTATGTAGTACATGCTTTCCAGTGATAAATTTATAACATGATTAATGATATTTTCATTTATTTGTCAGTAAACTCTTTAGTCATTAAATTACTAGGTATGTTGGGTACCTACTGTGTGCTAAGCTAAAAGACTTTGAAATAAAGGCCAACCCATTTCCTGGTCCAAGACCTTCTCCCCAGACCAGATTAGGGGTTTTGTGCTGGTTACCCTGGAAAAGTAGTACATCCTCTCTCCTAAAACCCACCATGCTGTTATGGTTCTTCTTCTAGGACTTTAGGGAGGACAGGGTCTCACTGTCCTCTATAAGTCACCAGTGCCTGGCATCTGGAAGCATTTTAAGATATGTGCCATTGTCACACATGCTAAAGAGGTTTCTGCTGGGCCATTCTTTGTGGCTCATGGAGCCAGGACACACTATTGCAAGCCAGCAGTAGCTGCTTTAGTGCAAGTTCGATCCCCACCCCAAGGTGACCCACATGGCGCAGCAGACCTCTCCTGACCCACCCACTGCTCCCCTCAGCAGTGTACTTCATCGATCTGCCTGTACTGTTTCCTGCTCTTTTCTCTGGTGAATTCTTTCACTGCCACTGTACCTCTGGCCTGTACCCCAGTTCTGTATGCATAAATAAATATTAAAAAAAAAAAAAGAGCTTTTTGTCTAGCCAAGAGAAACCTCACAAAACAGAAACACAATCACAGTGAGAAAGGTCAAATTAGATACATGTGGCCAGGGGAAAGGAAGGTTCAAGTGGGAAGGTTCACAGGATGAGGCACTTTGATGACAGAGAAAGGTTAACAACTTTAAGAAAGATTCAGGAATAAAGAAAAATATATACTACAGGTTCTTGCCTAAATGAAATATTAGTTTTACATAAAATATAGAGACATTGTAATAGGATCAATTCCTTTCTTTAGCACCTCTTCTTTTACAAGGTCAGAGTAGATCAGAAGTCCTCTACCTAGGAATATATTTTAAAAAGTCACTGAGAGTCCGAATAGCCAAAACCCTCATGTCTAAGAAAAATCAAAATGGAGGCATTACAATCCCAAACTTCAAGCTGTACTACAA
>NW_004567126.1:6200380-6222665 GCF_000260355.1 Condylura cristata
GCCTGTACTGCTCCCCATTGTCTCTGGTGAATCCTCTCACCGCCCCTGAGCCTCTGGCCTGTACCCCAGTTCTGTATGCACAAATAAATAAATCTTTAAAAAAAAAAATACATTGTTAGAAGGAGAATCACACATCTTTCCTTTCTGTCTCAGTAAATCTGTGCAGCTAGGTTGCACACTGTCAGCTAATGGCAGAATTTAGTGTCAGAGTTAAAAGATTTCTATGGAGCATAGCTTCTTTGGGGATATTTTAAAATCCCTCATATCCTGTTAAATACTTGGTATATAATACTAACTTCTGGCACTTCTATTAAAAATCCTATTACAAATCTGAAAATAAATATTCATTTAGGTCAAATCCTTACTTTTAGCACATAGATAAATTAACCACATAGATAAAATATCTGTTACTACACTATTGAATTACTTTAGAAGCAAGCTAGAAAACATGAGAGAAACAGCCTAGGTCATCTGCTACATTCTCCCTCTAGCTACAGTTCTGTGATTCAGAAAGTTAGCCTGTCAAGTACCATCTATTTCTAATAAGCATAAGTACTAGTGGTTTTGAACAATCACCATTCTGATGTAATAAAGGCAGTCAGAATCAAAGTGGTTAAGAAAGTCAAATTTCAAAGACTAGGAAGTGCAGTAGTATATTTTATTACCTTAAAAGGAAGGCAAGTAAGGAAAGGAAACTTGTGTTCTCTTTTTCCCCACTAGATTATGTCTTACTCATAGTAGATACTCAGTAAATGTTTTCTTAAGTAAACAGATAAGTGTCACAATTCATAAGTATTTGTTAAGGTTAAAATGCAAGCTCTATCAATACATAGTGCAGATTAAAGACCCTTAGAAGTGAACTCAAAAAAAAGAAAAATGAATAAAACAAAAAGGTTTTAAAGAGAAATAAAATAAAGAAAAAAGAGGAAAGAAAAAGAAACCAAAAAAGCAAACTGAAAGAACATAATAAGGAATATGAGCTCCAGAGTTAGATAAACCTATAGTCTAGATTTAAAGAGAAGGAAGCAGGTGGAAACAGGTGCAAACAGTGGTTCACTTCATGTTGTTTTGTAAAAGACAAATGGCAGAAAATTCATCCCAGAGAGGTCTTCAAGAAATATTCCCTCTGAAGAACCGTAGGCCCTGAATTAGCCACCAAAACCATTTGTAAGTGTGATCATGAACAGCTAGCCTCTCAGGAAGTTTCTCTTGCTTTAATGGGCAAAATGCCACCTTTAGTCTTAAAGGTTAAATGATGTAACCTCTGTGAAGTTAACTTCCACCTTCAGCACTCAATGCCTTTTCTGTCCTTCCTCTGGCTCATCCAGCCCTTGGAAAATCTTTGGATCAGAACTGTCCAATAGAACTTTCTGCAAGGATGGAAATATTCTCCTTGTGTCTGTACTACCCAGCGCATCTGTTTGGCTCTGCATGAGGCTCTGGACCTTGCTAGAGAGCTAGTGAGTGAGGAACTGAATTGTTAATATTACATAATTCTAATTTAAGTTAAAATAGCTAGGTGTAGATAGAAGCACATTCTCAGGGCAATGTAGCCACTGGTTAGCATTGTGCAATAGAAATTACCAGCAATGATGGAAATTTTTTTTAAAGATTTATTTATTTATGCATACAGAACTGGGGTACAGGCCAGAGATGCAGGGGCAGTGAGAGGGTTCATCAGAGACAGAGAGAGAGGCGCAGGCCGACTGACGAAGTACACTGCTGAGGGCAGCAGCGGGCAGGGTCAGGAGAGGTCTACTGTGCCATGTGAATCACCTCCCGGGTGAGGATCGATCTCATGCTGAAGAGGCTTTAGCTTCTTAGTGCTGTGCTTTAACCTGCTGCGCCACTAGGGAGGGCCCAGAAATGTCTTTTAAGTGGCTACTGAAATGCAGTTGGCAATGTGAATGAAGGATGGCTTTTCCTTTTATTTCATTTTAACTGAAATAGCCACCGTGGCTGGCTGCTACAGTATTTAGGAACATGGTCCTGAACACTGCTCTCACCTTTCTTTTGTTAAAGAGTTTAAAAACTTTTATTTGGGGCTTTCCCTGGTGGCACAACGGGTTAAAGCGCCACATTATGAAGCTCTCCGAAGCAACTGCAGCACGAGTTTGATCCCCTGCGAGGGAGCTAACCCACAGGCAGATCTTTCCTGACCCACTCACTAATCCCCTCAGCAGTGTATTTCAGTAGATCTGCCTATTCTGCTCCCCACTCTTTCTCTGGTGAATCCTCTCATCCACCACACCTCTGGCCTGTACCCCAGTTCTGTAAGCATAAATAAATTTTTTTTTAAAAAAAAAAACCTTTTATTTACTTATGATATAAGAACTGGGGTATAAGTCAGAGGTGCAGGGGGTGAGAGGATTCACCAGAGACAGAGTGGGGAACAGAACAGGAAGACTGAAGAAGTACACTGCTGAGGGGAGCAGCAGGAGACAGGAGAGGTCTGCTGCACCTTGCGAATGGGTGAGCTTGAGCTAAGGTGGCAGCGGGTGATGATATGATAGCACTGAGATGAAATCTCTGTGCCGCCAGGGAAGCCCTGCTGCTCACATTTCAATGTGATATTGATCACCTGAGGACCTTTTGAAACTGCATGTTCTGATTAGTTGGTTTTGGAGAGCAGCCAAAGTTCTGCATTTCAAACAACCTTTCAGGTGAGGCCTGTGCTGCTGGTCCATGCACCACACTTAGAGCAGTGCTTCCAAATCTGAGGTCTCTCATCCAAGCAAACAGTGCCAGCAATCTACCCATGGTTTAGGGGTTGTTTTTAACAAATATATAAAAGATTTAAATAAAAAGACAAAATATTATCTAAGAAGGAAAGACCACAGACCACCAGAAAGATACAAGCACCAAAACCCAGAATGTGGAAAACTCCACAGGACAAGTCAATTATTTCTTCAAAAATAAACTAAAAAACAAAAAACAGAGGAAGCCTAGAGAAGAAAAACAAATACTGGTTTTTAAAGTGTAGGGGCCTTGCATGCATCTTAATTTGAAAAAAATATTTAAAAGGTTAGTAAGTGATTAAGGAAATTTGAACATGGGATAGCTATTTGATATTAAGGAATTGTTAATTTTTAATTATGGTTGTAATAAGTCTTTATCTTTTAGAGATTAATACTTAAATATTTAGGCATGAAGTTATAAGATGCCTGAGATTTACTGTAAGATAATCCAGGAGAGTTTAAGTGGAAAGGTATGAATGAAACTAGATGAATTGGTAGTTCTTGATACTGGGTAGTTTTATAGAGAGAGATAAATAGATATATATCACTGTAGGTTACAGGTTACCCCTGCTTCTATAAGAATATTTCCATAATAATATCTTTTTAAAACCTAACAAAAACCTGGCCTTCCCTGGTAGTGCAGCGGATTAAAGCACAACACTAAGACACTAAAGCCAATTCAGCTTGAGTTTGATCCCTGCATGAATTCAGCATGAGGTGATCCACATGGCACAGCAGACCTCCCTGACCCGCCCGCTGCTACCCTCAGCAGTGTACTTCATCAGTTGGCCTGTACTGCTCCCCATTGTCTCTGGTGAATCCTCTCACAGCCCCTGCACCTCTGGCCTGTACCCCAGTTCTGTATGCATCAATAAATAAATCTTTAAAAAAAAACAACTAACCAAAACCTTCCCATTTATCCATAAGTCTGTTCAGTCAAACCAAAACATCACATTTATTTGTTTTCAGTTACAACTACACCAACCAAGTGTGGTAACACTCATTTCTCTTGCTAAACCAAAAGCTTTAGTATCTCATCGGTTAAAAGACAGAGTGCATTATTACCTAACAAATGCAATTTAGAGAAGTTTCAAAATATGTAATTCCTGGCATGAGTAAAAGGGATTTATAGTAGAAGAAAAATGTGAAAATTGTGAACATAAAATGTCTCACACTATGTTCTACTTCATATGTGTTTGGTGTCCCAGATTAGCTATAGGCTTCTACAAGGCAGAAGCAATGTCTTATTCATCTTTGTTCAATATGTGACTTCATCTAGGCTAGCCAAACTATTGCAAAGGTAAAAAATGTCATGAGAGGAGGGAGCTTTCTGAGGTCTCCATTAGCCTGTCTGCTAAAGGAGGAATTCTATGCTCCATTAGAAGAAATCATTCTACAGTGTAACTTTTTGGTGACATAGTAATTTTTCCTTTATTGAGTTAACATGAGTTTACAACACTGTATATGATTTAGGGGAGTAGATTTACACCTCCTCAGTCTGCAGTGTAATTTGAAGAGGTGTCAACCCAAATATCCTCAAAAAAGCACTCAACTTAAAAAAAAAGTAAAATGAGTTGAAATGCATACCGAAATGGGACAAAATGATAGTCGTCTCTGTAGGGCAATATAAATAAGAGAAAAAAGAAACTCGATAGGTCATCCCATTTTCTCAAGTCCAGTTAGCGTTCTTTGGTTCACAATCTCATCTGATCAGAAAGCATACCAAGAGTAGAAGAAAGGGCTTCATGAAGTGAGGAACATGAAATTTCTTTTGTCTTTGTTCTAGATTTACCAAGCAAATTCAGATCTTATATTTCTGAAGTCAGTTTTCTTGTATCCAAACAAGATACTCGATGGATACTCGATGACCAGCTGTCCAGTTTAACAAATCCCATTATAAATTAAAATTTTTATTTTCAAGTATAAATTTACCTTTGAACAGCAAAAGCCACTTTATCCAAAGCCAGGTCATCCCAAAGGAAATGACCATAATGTGGCAGACATAGAAAATTGGAAAAATCTCCCAAGGAAGGGGAACACAGATTCAGATGTGAGCCACCTTATCCACAATGCTGGAAGCATGTGAATAAAGTTCCCCAGAAACACAGTCCAATATCGATGAAGTACTTTTCCAAATAATGTCCCAAAAATTATAGCATCCACAACAGTTTCTTCTATTTATGATTATTATACGAAATAGTGAAAAAGGGCACTTCTGAAATTAGCAAAATATTTTTCTCTACTTATCTTCACAATATGTCATTCTGAACATCTTAAGTTAGATAGGAAGTAAACCAGCTTGCAGTATTCTGTAACAAAAGTTTAGAGGAGTGAGCTTAGTGTAAGTCTGGAGCCAGCAAGTAATTCATTGGATTGCATCCAGTTATTTAAGTTATAAATGCATATTTTCAACCAAAATGAACTTCAACCCCTATGCTGTTGGTTCCTGGAACTGTTGATTCTATTCTGAGTCTACAAGAACAAGGGAGGGCCCAGAGCCAATAGATATTAGTGGAAGGGGTAAGAAGTCAATGATTTGATTGATGGCTGGATCAAATTGCTTAATTGACCCTTTAAAGAAAAAGAGAATGTGGTCAAAATATAGGATATAATTTTGTGGGTTTTTCTGTAACCTGTATGTACCAGGTCTTCTAACAATGAGAAATCTATTTTTAAAGTGTTTGTTCTTCCTTAAAAGAACACAGAAAATAAAGAAACTAGAAGAAACCCATTGGAAGAGTTCATGATTCATTTTGAATCCTTTTGCTAATTTGGGTTCACTGTTCTCCACCCCCTTTTTGTATCCCCCCCAACCTCTTATGCCCTGTGATTCTCTATTGACAATTCAAGGTTTCCAAACTGCTGACAAAGCTCCCCAACTTGCCAATGGAGCATCCATCATCATTGAGTATTACTTATTTATTGCAGTCATGCTAATGGACCCCATCAGAATACCTTATGTTTTTTGTTGTACCTCACAATTTTCTGACTTTTGATTTCTGATCTATTTGGCAATGCTGTGGAGATACAGATGAAGAAACTGAGACTGAGAGAGGCAAAATGGTCACCACACGGAGGTGTGAATGAGCAGAATCAAACTCCTGCCCCAAATGCAATGCTTCTGTAAACTCAAATTGCTCCCTCCGACATGATCCCTCCTTTTTTTTTCTTCTGACCAAATATTTGATGAAAATGGATGAAGGTGCAAAAATACAGGTTGAGTGGACTCTAGTGTCATCAATTCTATTAAATACTTTTATTTACCTGATCTTTGACTATTACTTCAACTTTTCTATATGTTATATAATAGTATATTTTATAATAACTTCAGGATCAGTTAAAAATAACAGTGATTTGGCCCTCCCTGGTGGCACAGCGGGTTAAAGCACTGCACTAAGAAGCTTAAGGCCACTTCCTCATGAGTTCGATCCCCGCCTGCCCTGGAGGAGATCCACATGGAGCGGCAGACCTCTCCTGACCCGCCGGCTGCTCCCCTCAGCAATGTACTTCATAGATCTGCCTGTTCTGCTCCCCACTCTGTCTCTGGTGAATCCTCTCACCCTCCACATCTCTGTATAAATTAATAAATAAATCTTGAAAAAAAAAAAGTAACAATGATTTTACATTTTATTTGGAATGTTGCCTCCAACCATTTTCTAACATATTCTAATTTGCTTTAATATTGTCCATAATACATAAGTGTAAAACTTTCTGCAAGACCTGTCAGCTTTCATTACTATAATATCCCATAGTCAAAAAAGAAAGAAAAGTATCAATTTCAGCTCCTCTAGAAAATTAGAGTTAAGCAGAAAATCAAATGGATGCTAGCTGAAGGAGCCAGCATCCATACCTTGATTGGAACTAAGCCTTTAAACACACATACACCTTCCCAAAAGACACAGAGCAAGAACCGTATGGGGAAGAATAGCCACTTGAAAGCCCTGAAAGTAACTGCATCGATGGACTGGTCAGAGCACATCTGGAATATGGCAGTCGTCCAGGGGAGCTGTTCTGTCTCAGAGACAATCAGAGCAAGTGTCTTTTTGCAGGAGAAGCAGGACTCTCTTATTCCAAGTGTTATTCCTAGTGAGTAGAGTGTGTGACATTTTCCTTGCTCACTTCATGGAAATAGTCCAACCTGGAAAGTAACTTCAACCACTCACAACAGCCTCTACTATCATTTTGCTAATGGTACCCAGCTAAGTTTGGGATTTTTTTTTTTTTTAGACCTACTAGAATTCTGACTTTGTCCCAGGCTCTGGGAATATGGAGAAACAGGACCTCTGCCTTCCTGCAACTCATAAAATATCAATGAAGACAACTACAAATCAGGTCAGAATCTAACCTAAGGGGAGATTTCGTGGGTGGCCCTACTCGTGAAGTAACATTACATCTGACCCTTGAAAAATGAAGTCAAGTTGTTTGGGGTAAGAGCTAGAAAATGGAATCTACTGTCCCAGCAGAGCAACCAGACACAGAATATTGTCATTTCTCCAGCATGACTGCAACTGAAAGATGCAATTTAGCCAAAGAAGTAGCATCTACAAAATCTCCTTCAAACCTGTGGTACAACTCAAGAAGCAACAGCAATTCTCCTTTGCTTCTTTCAAACACTGAGCATGTATAAAAGGCGGTGGGTTAGATTAACTGATAAAAAGGATTCCTTGACATTCTGTGAAGCACTGCTTATATTTTTACCAGCTAATCTTGTTTCCTTTGCAAAAATTTTTATTAGAGTTATTTTTAGAGTCTATCTCCAAATATATTAATAGTAGGTAGAATAGTGCTGTCCCTCAGATAATATCTATGCCCTAGTTCCCCAGAACCTGTGAATAAGTCATCTAGTATGGTGTGATATTATGATATAATAAGAAATATGTAAGTTTGATCTTGTGGGACTAAGCCCTTAACCCCAGGGGTCTGTACTAACTCCAGTCACTTCATGTCACAATTGAATGACAGGATACCATACCAACTTGTTTCTGGAGACTGTGGCATTGGTTGATGTGAGAAAAATTCCCACATATTTGTTGTTGGAAGTACTGAATATAGAAAAACAATGTCTTTCCTTTTACACAGTATTTAGAGATGTGATTAAGGCCATCTATTGAGAAGGGGAGATCATCCCGGATTAATCAGGTGAGCCCAAACTAATCACATGAATCCTTAGAAGGGGGAGGCTTTTCCAGCTACAGTCCAAGGAGGACATGACTATAGAAAAAGGCAACACAGCTGCCTTTAAAGATGGAGGAAAGGAGCATGGAAGAGGAACACAGGGGCTCTCTAGAAGCAAGAAAAGGCAAGAAACTCTTACCTAAAGCCTCCAGGAAAGAATACAAGCCTGCCTAGATCTTGATTTTAGCCTAATAAGTCAGCGTTGGATTTCTGACCTACAGAACTGTAAGATAATAACCTTGCATTATTTTAAGCCACTAACTTTATGGTTATTTGATAAAGTAGCAATAAAAAAAATGAGTAGACTAAGTCAACAATGCACATAATACTTTAAAACCATTCTTGAATCATATTATAACAATTTACATTCATCTCTGTTACTTTTCTTAGTAACTAGATAATCACATTAAATAAAACAGTCTATTAAATAACTGCAGGGTAAGGCTGATCAGAAGCCATCCTGGATTAAAACACTTTCATCACTTGCCAGTGAAAAACTCAAGCCATGCCATCAAGCCAGAAATTGTCTCACTAGTTTTGTGCAAACCAACAAAAACTAAAACTGTAAATCCAGTTTTTATACATTATGTCCTACATAACCTTTAGTTAGAAATACAAGGGAAGCACACTAATACTGTCTGTACCATAAAGGATACATTCCCAGATCCAAAAAGTAACCTAACAAATCACACCAAAGGGAAACATTCTATTTTCAGATAGTGGAGGAAGCCTGTATCATCTTGCCAAAGTTCAGTTATTTTTACCAAGTTCATATGGCAAATAAATAATTGCACTGGCTCAAAATCCAAATGAGATCTTCTGAACTATATTTGTTACATCATTCTTCATTTTTGTACAATGTATGGATTCCCGGTGAAATTCCCACCCCCAGTTCACCCACATACCATCACCATAGTCCCTTATGTTCTTCCCACTCCTGTCCTGGTCCTTCCTCCTCTTTCTCCCCTACAGAATATCTCTCATCTATAGTTGCCTGATGATTTTGATTTCTACTTTATTATGTTACTTGTTTTTACCCGATCCTTTATGTGGTTCCTCTACATTCCTCCTATAAGTGACAGCATTCGATATTTTTCTTTTCTTTCTGGCTTATTTCACTGAGCATAATCCCTTCCACCTCCATCCATGTTGCTGCAAAGGGCTATGCTACCACATTAATATTAAATATTAATATAAAATAACATCCATTGATATAAATGACCCTGCACCCTAACAATGGGCAGGATTAGCACAACCCACTTGAGTGTGTGCTCTACCATCAATTGTTTGAAGCCAGCGTGTTCTAAAGAAAATGAGAGAACATAAAACCTCTCCAATATCCTCCCTCTGCCCTCCTATTTCTTTATTAGCTGAAATGAGAACACATGAGAAGCATTTTCAAATCACCTCTTCTCTTTGGATACTTATCAAAGGAAGTGGAGTCTTGCAGCCTAGATAGGGTGGCAGTAGCGCCAAGCTGACAGGCAAGGTGGGTGCAGAGATGGGGGCAAGAGAGTCTGAAGGGTGGGATTTGTGTGCAGTAAGGAGTGTACTACAGTTTCAAGAGTCTGAATGAGGGAGGCTTTTGATGCTGGGACAGGTACACAAGCTTCTCTCTACCCGACCCAATGTGATTGGACGCTGACAAAAACAGACTAATCCTGTTCTCAGCAAACAGCCAAGAAGCCATACAGCCCACAAAAGTTTACATTTCTAATACTGCCTGCCCTGTTAGGCCAAGAGAGTATTAAAGGACTATGTTCTTTAACTACTGTAAAATCAAATCCTCTGTGGATTGTAGAAACAGTTTTCAAAACTTGAGAGGTTTCTTTGGTTTTGTCACATGTGGTTTGAGCTGTAAAATGCAATCCACTGGCCTACAGATATAAGAATGAAACCAACAGCAACAGCAAAGCCCAAACAGAATTCCAGTGTGGCCCAGGTTCCTGGCTCGACTGCTTCCCTGGTCTCTGAGTGGCTTGCCACTTGAGCCCTCCTTGAAATCTGTGAAGTAATAAATGTTCTTTCACCTATGTCAGGGGTCAGCTAGATTTCTCTGACAATCAAACTAATACACTCATGAAACACCAACAGGCTCTGGGAAAAAAGCAAGAGAGGGCCCTGACAAAGCTTCTAGGGACTTGCCTGGGGAGGGAAACAGGCCTAAGGGATATTTCCTCTGAGTCACTTTAGCCTTTCAAAGTTTGGCAGGCCTCAAACCAAAATAAAAAACTCACTCCCCTCTTTAATCAGCTTCTACTGCTACTAATTTAATCTAGCCAACTCTCAGCTATTCAAACTTTCCCATCAAATCCCGCAGGGAAAAATTAATGAGTATTAGTGGGGAACCTGAGGCAAGCCTCCAATTCTTTCCATCTCCTGAGTGCTGTGGATGAGCAAACTATTTAATATTAAAGTGCAAAAGATAGGCTTTGGCAAGCATTTCACAAAAATGGAAGTTCATAAGAAAAATAAACAAATGCATTAGTGATGCGGGTATGCAAATTGGACAGTCAAAAGTGTTCAAGTATGCTGGGACATTGTTTCACAGAATGTGTTAAGTTGGTATAACAAGTTTGGAAATAATTAGCCTGGCATTATTTTACCAAGTTAAAAACTCACCTACCTAAGTCCAGAAATTCCTCTCCTAGTTGTATGTATAGGTACATATATGTTTATAAAAGCTCTTGTATGTGATGAATGGGAGCCATGCATTCTAGGAAGAGTGTTCCTAGGAGTCCTATTCACTTTAGCAAAAAATAACTGAAAAAAAAATAACCAGAAACAGAGTAAATAAATGAAATATGATATATTCACAAGAATATTATATAAAGCCAAACTGAGTGTTTTTGCAGCATTAAGCAGCAAAATGGACAAGTCATAGCCTGTAACCTGAAAAGAAAGAAATCTCAATAGATTACAAATAATATATTATTCTAATATAATAAAACTGGAAATAAAGGCATTTTGTAGCAATACACAAAGGAGTTCAACATCGTTTAACATTAGGGAAACATAAATCAATACCGCAAAGAGATACCATCTCATACCTGTAGGAATGACCCATATTTAAAAATAAATAGAAACAAGTGGAGGTGAAGATGTGAAGTAATAAGAACCCTTGTACAGGGTTGGTGAGAATGTAGACTGGTCCAGCCCCTAAGGAAACAATATTTTTCAAAATATTAAAAATAGACCTACCAGTAATATGATCCACTCCTATGGTTATTGCAGCCTTATTTACAATACTCAAGTTATGGAAACAGCCTAATATTCAATGACAGATAAGATGTGGTATATATACATGATTGAATACTGCTCAGCTATTAAAATAAAATGAGCTTCTGCATTTTGAAACTACATTGATGCAGTTGTTAAGTGAAATAAATCATAAAGAGAAAGACAAAATACCAGATGACTTCACTCATATGTAGAGACACAAAACAAAGGAAATGACAAAATTAAGGAAAAATAAACCATAGAAATATGACTGCAGAGCTGAAGCTACTAGAAGTGTAGAGTCAGAAAATGCATGGAGGGGAAGGAGCCCACTGGTCTGGGGGAAAGGACTATGGGTGCCTTGGTGGTGGCTGTGGTGATGACACACACCTGAGGAGGTGAGAACCAATGGCCCTAAATCACATACAGTGTTATAAACCAGTGTTCTCAATTAAAAAACAAAACAAAACAAAACAAAACAAAACTGGGGCTCTCCCTCGTGGTGCAGCGGGTTAAAGTGCAGCACTATGAAATTATAGCAGCCAATGCAGCACAAGTTCAATCCCCAACCAGGAAGGTGTCCCACATGGCATGCCAGATCTCTCCTGTCTCACCTGCTGCTCCCTTCAGCAGAGTATTTCAGTATATTTGCCTGTTCTGCTCCCTACTCTGTCTCTGGTGAATCCTCTCACCCCCTGCATCTCTGGCCTGTACCCCAGTTCTTATATGCATAAATAAATAAATCTTTAAAAGTAAATAAATAAAACTACTTTTATTGAACCCTAAAAAGAAGTACACAAATACAAAACTATTGTATATCAAAATGAGAACAAGGAAATGGTGAAAGGACTGTGGACATATTGTGAACACACTGGAGCCCTTCCCTGGTCTAGCAGGCAAAAGAGCAAAGCCATCGCGTAGGTTCAAAGTCAGAACAGGCTCTGTCCTGTTCTATGAAGTGGTCATGCAGGAATCCAGTGCCTGCGGGAAACCGGCCCATGTAATCCCTGCGTATGACCAAAGAAGCTGCGAAAGAGCCATATGCTGGCTACCCATCCTTTACATCTGCACAGCGCATTCTTTAGAATTCAGGAAAATGGTCCGACATATTTACTCATATTATGAATAAAAGAATTAACAGAAGTGAGTAACCATTGCATAAACAGTTGTGTATTCAACTGGATTTCAAAGTCAGTGTTAATACTTGAAAGAGTGAGTTTTAAATTCTCTGTAAAATTCATGACTTCTGACATTTGCCCTCCTCTGCATAGACAGCATTGACCTTCCTTTAGGTAAAGAGGACCTAGGAAATCAAAAGATCTAAACCTATAGACAAAAACCAGAAGCCACCTCTCAAATGTAATTATGTTTTTTCTATCGGTGACTCACTGTGCCTTTCTTCTGAATGTATGCTATTCTGTATACAAACTCAGCAGCCAACTATACTCAAACTTGTAATCACTGGAGCTGTTCTCAGTAAAATCTGTCACACTGTGTTCCCATTTGAGTTTTAGATTATCTAACACGTTCTTTAGTCTAACTGTTGTTGATACTTTCATTTTAGTCAATAGGTAGATTCAGAACAGTGATTATCTTGGTTGGGGAAAGAAGAGGGTTGGAAGAGGGGATGGAAGGAGGTAATAATGTAAATTACCATTGCAATTAGTTTTAGGGCTTACAATTCATTTATAGGAGCTTATTGCATAAAAAATGTCAACCATTCATGGGTTCAACAAGGAAATGCAACTCCAGCCAGTGTTTAAGATTGATCTACTTCTCTCCAACTGGAGTCTAAAAATGATGTGTCCAGAAAGATATATTTATCCTGTATCTTTATATACTCTTCTGGAGATACAAAGAGCCCGAGGCAAGGGTCGGAGGGGATGTAGATTGCCAAGACCGGTCTTTCTGTTTACTAGCCAGCTCACAAAGGGAAGGGCAGGGTGCTGGTTTCGAGTACAGGCTGCCTGAGGAGGAGGAGGTGAAGCCTGGTGGTATTCCTTACTATTCGGTGACCAACGCTATCAGGGGAAATGATTGAAGCCCTCTGTGCTTCAGCTTTCACAAGGTCGAACAGGGCACAAGGAGAGTGTTAGAATACTGCAGAAAGTTATTGAAAGGTTTTGATGAGTTGACTTACCCTGAGGACCTGAAATAATACAGCTGCTCTTGGAACCTCAAGTAAGCTTCGCTCAACAAAGACCTGCTATTGTGTACTAGTAGCTCAGGCACTCTGTAAGGACTTCTTAGACTGAAAAAACAGACAGGCTGTTCCCTACACACTCTGGTTCCCAAGGAACAACTCAGAAATAGTTTCGGACTTAACTTTGGTTTTTCATGGAATCTATCTGTGCATTGTTAACATAAATAAGTTTTTGTGAAAGAGCATTCAGCTGAACAGTTTAACATAGGTGCCTATAACCATCTTCAAACATGTCCCCAACTCTGTGGAAAGACTTTTTTTTTTTTAAGATTTATTTATTTATTCATACAGAACGGGGTACAGGCCAGTGATGTGGAAGGTGAGAGGCTTCACCAGAGACAGAGTGGGGAGCAGAACAGGCAGATCGATGAAGTACACTGCTGAGGGGAGCAGCGGGCGGGTCAGGAAAGGTCTGCCACGCCATGTGGATCCTGCAGGGCAAGATCGAACTCATGCGGAAGTGGCTTAAGCTTCTTAGTGCAGTGCTTTAACCAGCTGCGCCACCAGGGAGAGCCGGAAAGACATTTTTTTTTTTTTAAAGATTTATTTATTTGTGCATACAGAACTGGGGTACAGGCCAGAGGCTCAGGGGTGGTGAGAGGCTTCACCAGAGACAGAGTGGGGAACAGAACAGGCAGATCGACGAAGTACACTGCTGAGGGGAGCAGCAGGCGGGTCAGGAGAGGTCTGCCACGCCATGTGGTCACCTCCTGGGCAGGCGGGAATTGAACTCATGCAGAAGCAGCTTTAGCTTCTCAGTGCTGTGCTTTAACCCGCTGCGCCACCAGGGAGGGCCCGGAAAGACATTTTTATAGTTTACTAAAATAAAATCTATTTAAATCTTTAGAGAGACCCTAATTAAACTTTCACCACAGACAATTCTAAGAAACTGAGTTACCTGGTTTGTACAGTGTTAATAGGTTAGGAATCATAATTAAAAGACCCCTATGGGCCTTTTTTAGAAAGAATGTAAGCTTCTAGACATAAATATTCTTAGTAACAAAAAGAAAATATGCAACAACTGTGAGAAAGAAATAATTCAGTGCTTGTTAGCTTATTATTCAGAATAACTAAAGTTAATAATGATCCTTAATCATAAAGAGGAGATGTTGAATACACTATTATAAGACAAGTGGTCTCATATATATTTTTTTTAAGATGTATTTATTTATGCATACAAGAACTAAAGCCAGAGGTGTGGGGAGTGAGATAATTCACCAGTGACAGAATGGGGAACAGAATAGGCCGAACCACTGAAATACACTGCTGAGGGGAGCAGCGGGTGAGATGGAGACGTCTGCTGCACCATGTGGGTGGCCTCCTGCCCTAAGGATGGATGAACTCTTGCTGCAGTGGCTGCAAATAGCTGCATAGTGCTGTGCTCACCTTGCACCACCAGGGAGGCCCTGGTCTCATATTTGTTTTAAATATACCATGAAGTCTTTTAAGTAATGTTTTAATTATTTTCTTGGCAAAATCTCTAGGATTAGTTGCAAATGGACCCACTAAATAATTTAATGAGTTAGCCAATGTTAGGAAGTTGTTCAATACAAAACAACTACATGTTGAAGAATGCCACTCAAATTTTTGAATAAATGAATTAACAGAAGAGAGTGATCCAGTACATAAACAGCATCATTCAATAGGACTTAAAAGTACATTTTAACACATTTTAACAAGTTTGAAGTTATTTGGTAAAATCATCAGTGTGAAATGATTCATTTTGTCTACTGATCCTCAGTAAATAAGGAAGTTTTTGTAGCCTTTTCATAAACATAGTCAAACTTCTTTAGGGAAGCAATTACTATAGAAGGGAATTTTCTTCTTTCACATATATAAGGTAATTTTCTTCTTTCACATATACAGTTCAGAAGAACATCTCTTTAGAATAGCCCAGGATTTTTGGTTTTTGGTGTTTGGTTTGTTTTTGTTTTTTGTTTTTTTCAGTCTTAACTTTTAGATCTCATTTACTAAATCTACTTGCAAGTAGGTTTTTACTGTTTCTGGTAATCAGTTGCTGCCTTGTCAATCCAATGCCAGGCCCAGGGTAGTACAGGTACTTCATAGCCAAATACTATCTCCAGCCTCAAGGCATTCTGCCAGGTTAGTGATAATTGTTTTTTATGTTGAGATAGGATAGATGTAATGATGAGTTCAGATAGCTACCTGAAGGGCATAGAGAAGAAGCACCCCACGAAGATGTATGTGGGGAGAGACAGAAAGCAGTAAAGAAAGAAGATTGGTAGGCCTGGAGCTATTTACAAAGCATCTTAAAGCAACCTTGAGAAAAAACAAAGAGAGTGGCTAGAAGAAATAGGAGGCAACTTAGGATGGCTGGAACTGGCCTGGGGGAGGGTGAAGATGACAGCCTTGGGCAGAGAACCAGAGGCCCAATGGAGGGTGTGGAGGAGAAAAGCTTTTAAAGTCCACCCTTACTTTGCCATAACTTTGCATGAGGACAATTACTGTCTGTCCCTTTAATAATCCCTGCAGTGTTGAAAAGTTGATAAAACAGGTTCAGGCTGTCCAGCCAGAAACCATTCCTCCACCCACCCTCACTCACCCAGCTCTGAGTTAATGGGCTACAGCCTAGACAAACTGCCTCTTCCTTTCCTCAGGCACCTGCTGAGAAAGCAGTAGAAAAGGCTGATGGAGGAGCACTGAGCAATAACAATCAACAGTGGTATTGTGGTACCTCAGGATTCTCCAGGCCAGGTCTGGTTCCCTTAAAAGTCATATAGAGGGGCCCTCCCTGGTGGCGCAGTGGGTTAAAGCACTGCACTGAGAAGCTAAAGCCACTTCCTCATGAGTTTGATCCCTGCCTGCCCCGGTGACCACATGGAGCGGCAGACCTCTCCTGACCCGCCGGCTGCTCCCCTCAGCAGTGTACTTCGTAGATCTGCCTGTTCTGCTCCCCACTCAGTCTCTGGTGAAGCCTCTCACCGCCCCTGAGCCTCTGGCCTGTACCCCAGTTCTGTATGTACAAAGAAAATAAAATCTTTAAAAAAAAAAAAGTCATAAAGGGCTGGGATCTGAGCTCTTCCCCAGTACCTAAGGGGACATGCATGTCCAATTCCTAGTGGCTATGGAAGCTAGGAATTGGAAACACCTGGGTGTCCCTCAATTAGGACCAACAGAACCACAGAAAGTAGGAGCCAAAGGGCCAGAGCCTTTGCCTGATAAAAGTATAGCTGAAGAATACTCACTCTATGTGCTCATTTCTCCACAATTCCAGGCCCCCTCACTCCAGTCTACTTGCAGTTACTTAAACAAAACACTGAGCACCCACCCCACCACAGTGACTGCCCTTCCGTGCCCAATCACTGGCTCAGTGATTCCCAAGTCTCCCAACCCTACTGCACTTGATATCTGCTGTCCTTTGTGCCATCTCTACTTTGTCTTCATGCTACAAAACTTACCATGACTTCTTACCATAACTGACTATGAACCCTTTTGACAACGGGAATTAAATCCCCTTCATCTTTATAGTCCAGAAGCTAGTCTAGAACCTAGTCTAGAACACCACAGATGCTCAAGGCTTGGCAAGTGAAAAAATGTATGAATGAAGGAATGCATGTGCTGCACTATGCTATTAAAGGCAAAAGTCTGTCCTCAAAATCTTATGCTCTAGTCTATGGAAAAATAAGTGTAAGAAATAGTTTAAAACTTTTGCTAAGGGTATAACCTTGATAGTCATTAGAAATATGCCAAAGATATAGCCTTGATAGCCAACAATATATGAATTAGAATGTGTAAGAATATAAACTGCTTAAGGTAAACCATTCCAGGTACTTGTAAAAATGCATATCTTCCAATTACAGTGTGTATCATTTGAGCTGACAGCAATAAATGACAAAAGCAAAAATTACAAGCAGAGTCCACTGGAAACACATAGTGTCATTATCATGGTTGCCTGGCACATAATATGTAGTCAATAAACTTTTGGGGAGGGGGCCTTGCTGGTGGCTTAGGAATTAAGTCTCAGTGCTATTATCACCATGGCCTGAGTTAAATCCCAGGCCAGGGAGCTGACCCACAGGGCACAGCAGCCCTCTCCTGTCTCGCTCACTGCTCCCCTTAGCAGTGTATTTCAGTAGACCCACCCATTTTGCTCCCCACTCTGTCTCTGATGAATCTACTCACCCTCCACCTCTGGCCTACACTCCAGTTCTTATATGCATAAATAACTAAAAATAAATCCTTAAAAAATAAATTTAGTGAATTAGAGATTAGATAGTCTTAATCATAATGAAAAGCTATCTGTACACTAATGAGTCAGGTATATCAGGAGTTGGGGTTATCTAGAATATCTCCATTTCATATTGTAAACAGAACCAGCTCTAGGCCCAGACTTCCCTCCTGTATGTACGGCCCAGTTGCCAATAAGGTGATTTTTACCCCTGCCCTTTTGGTAAAAGGATTAGAAGAGTTGTGCGGTCACAACTGCCACCTATACCTCTCCACATGGTGAAAACACATCTACTTACCAGTCTCTGTCCACCCCTGATTGCAGGTGAGGATTCATGGAGCCAAATTCAACTGTGGGACATGAATTTTACCACTGAAGATTTAAAATAATAATACAAGTGGTACTGGATATCTAATCAACTGTACTTTAATGATTGCTGGGTCAGACAGGGGAAAAGTACAAGCCAAAACCCAAAAACCAAGATGGTTACCAGAGGCAGGACGAAGCATCCTAATGAATGGAAGAGCTCTGCCAGTGGACATGCCAGCTAGAGACCCTCGGAATGTAGACCCATAAAGGAAAGAGTGCCGGAAGGGTGGCAGAATGGAAGGAACTTGGTTATCCCTCCTTCATTCATTTGTGGGGAGAAAAAAAAAACAAACAATGAGTACAATGAAAAAGACTTGATTTCTACTATGAAAGACTATGTCCATCAGAAATAGAAGATGCCCTCAAGTAGCTATCACAGAGGAAGAAAGTAAAACTCCATAAGGAAGTTACACAAAAGTATTCAAAGACAGAGGAAACCTCCGTCCAGAAGCTATTAGATACTCTTGACTGTAAATCATACCAGGATTTTGAAAATATTAGAACATCAGGGGGAAAAAAATCATTGCTAGTCTTGTCACATCTTAATTATCGACTGCCTTCCTTCTCATCAGCGCCACTGGCATCTCCTGGAGCAAAATCCCATCTTAGCACCACCCAGTAGAGCAGTGGGATGGTCAGGAGAGGTCTGTCAAGCCATGTGGTCCCGTGGGGGGGGGGGGGGGGGGGGGTACAATCTAACCTGTGCAGAGAAGGCTGTGAGGAGGAGGCTAGGAGCCAGGCATTCTGATGCCTGCCTGCCCTGTGTAGTCAGCCACTTACCCTCACAGAACCCCTACAGGGCAAGAGCCTTGAGCTTGTTATCCAAGAGAACACCTTCCACGACCCCAAACAGGCTACTGCCAAACCATTGCTATGCTATGTTTTTTCCTCACATACATATAATAAAGTTTAATTTACAAATTAAGTACAGTAAGAGGCTAACAATAACTAAAATTTAAATAGAACTATAACAATATACTGTAATAAAAGTTATACAAATATGATTATGTGTATATGTGTAAAACTATCTTATTGTAGGTAGTATTTTCAGATCAAAATTGGCCACCACAGGAAACTGAACCATGAGAAGCGAAACCAAAGATAAGCGTGTGCCACTACACTATTTCTATTTTACGAAAAAAAAGAAGGCACAGAGAACCACCTGTTAGTGATTTCGTTTTGAAAATGGGATGGTACTTCAAGGTACGCTTGCCAAATTTTGAAAGGAAATATTGCTTTGCTCATCTGGAGGCAAAGAAAAAAAAATCAAATGCCAGTTTCCTGAAGTGCCCAGGGCAGGAGGGGTTAAGGCCATTTTACTGGCTAAGCCTCTGTAGATGCTGTTCTGGCCCTGAGCAAATGTTAGCTTTCTTTGTTTTTCCATCTCCAAAGTGTGTGTTACATCAGTGCCACCTCAGGAAACGGTAAGGATTCGATGATACTCCCCATATGCTGGCGAAGCAGAGTCCCTGAAGCAGAGCATTCAATGAATGCTGAATAAATGTTGGCTTGTCTTGGGTTCTCTGTTCAGAATGTAGGCCCTGCGGTCATCGCAAAAAAAAAAAGCTTTCCCATCCCAGAGCCGCTGCCGATCCCTTTCCTCAAGCACAGTGACACCAAGATGCTTCCCTGGAACCCAGTCCCGGAGATGGCGACGCCGCTTCGCTGGGCCCAGGAAGAAAGCAGGTTCTGGACTACGACGGGGCGGCACCTCAAAACTTAACCCGGATTTCTCACTCGGGTGAACTCATCCGTTGGTGGAGATCGCCAGCCCTGCCTGACGGGTTAGGCGGCAGGAAGAATGCGGTGCCGGCGCCAGGAAGAGGCGCTCACCCACCTGCCTGGCCGGACAGTGGGCGCCCTCCGCCACAGCATCCTTGGGGGCTTAGTCCCCGCCCCTCTAAGAAGCCACCGCGGGCCGGCCTCACAGTACCAACAGGGTGGATTCCCCCAAATGATCTGGAATCCATTCGCGAGGTTGTAAACGGCAGCGGAGGGAGGAGCACAAAGCGCGCCGGAGAGCCAGGTAAAGAGCAACAGCCCTGGCGCGCCTAGTGAGTCGCCTGCCCCGAGGTGCCAGGGGCCGCCCCGCTCGCTGGCTCCCCAGCCGCGTGTGCCCTGCAGCCAAGTGTGCACCGGGTCCCTAGCCCGCGCGCCAGCTCTCCCGCCACTCACCAGGTGAAGAGTTTGCCTTTTACCCGACGCAGCAGGCTGGCCAGTGAGCCCCCCCATTCCTGCGCGGGAGGATGCGGGGCTCCGGAGCCCGCCGGCGAGACTGCTTCCATGGGGACCTCAGCGGTCTCCGGCACCCGGAACCCCCCGAAGTGCCGGGGCCCGGAAGACGGGAGGCGGCGCCTGTGCTGCTGCCGGGGGCTTGGCTGGGCTCGGCCCGCGCTCGCTGGCGTCCCTTGCTCTGGTAGCCGAGCTCCCTCTGCCGCAAATCATTAACTGTCAGGCCCCCGGGGCCAGACAATACATTTGCAGATTACAACTTGGCACCTCTGGGTCGTTAGAGGAGAAAGGGCACTCCCCACCCCCTGCCTTGGCGGTCGAGCCTCAGCCTTGGGTGACACCCATATGCATTTCAGGTTTTTATGCTCCTATTTGGAAATTAGCAAGTGAGGTGATACGAGGCTATCTTGACAGATTGCCAGCGGGCCAGTAGGGATTTGCAAAAGCCTGAACTTCAGGAACTAGAACTGGGAAGGACCAGCCGACCCCTCCTGGATCTCCCTGTCTCCCTCCCTCTAAATAATTCTTTTAAAAGAGATATTTTCACCCAAAGTAACTGAAGACGCTTTAGTTCTTTGTTTCTTTTCCTGGCAATGCTTGGGGCAATCTTAAATGGACCCATCTAGCGAGTTTTCAGGGTGTCTCCTCCCTCGCAGTATGTTGGGTTCCCCTTTCAAAATGCTGTCATCCTTGAGGTGGCAGTGGGGGGATCTTTGCTACTCAGTCAGGATGCCATGGGCCTGGGTCATACCTTTTATGTTTCCGTGGAACAAAGAGGCACTAGAAATTGGGGTCAAATTTTCCTGTCTCCGTGCCCTCCCTGGTGGCTTAGCAGGTTAAAGCACAGCATTAAGAAGCTAAAACCACTTCAGCATGAGTTCGATCCTGGCCCTGGAGGTGATCCACATGGCACAGCAGACCTCGACTGACCACCCACTGCACCCCTCAGCAGTGTTCTGCTCCCCATTCTGTTTCTGGTGAATCCTCTCACCCCCCTGTACCTCTGGCCTGTACCCCAGTTCTGTATGCATAAATAAATAAATCTTAAAAAAAAAAATTTCCTGCCTCCATAAGAAGCCACCTGGGAGACAAAAGGAAAAGTGCTGGCACCATTTTTTCCTGACCTTTTCCTCCCCTGGGCTGGAGCTTGTTGGGTAGGAGGAGCAGGTGAGGGTGGAATAAGAAATAAACTAAACATACATCCAAAGGAGTTAGCAGTTCTATGAGAAGATTCTAAGAAAGAAAAACAATATTGAAAAAATGAAAGGTATAAACCCCAACTTCAGTAACTACAGATACCCCAAAGTTTTAGTGAAATGACTTTTGATTGCTAAAGTCAGATGGGAAATGATGAAAATAAGAACATGTCACCTAGAGAGAGATGGCTGAACATTTATGGTGTAATCACATCAGCAAACATTCTGAAAGCATTTTTAAAAAGGGGGCTATTGCAAGATGTGGAAGAATTTTCTCTAGTGATCACTGAGTGACAAAATAAAATGCAGAGAAGTAGGTTTGATATAATCTCATTTCGAAAAGGCATATAGCTCATATGTTGGATTACTGAACATGTTGGATTTCACCTGAGCCCTGTCTGTTGCTATATCCCTTCCCAGGCAATAATCCTTTCTAATAAAGTCTGACTACCTAAATTAGTTTTGTTGTTTTTGTTATATAGTTAAGTGATCCTGGAGAAAAGAATAGGACCTATGTCACCTCCAGTTTTCCTGGACATTTAATGATTGTTGGCTGATCTAAACCTGGAGAATGGTTATGGAAAGGTGGTGAATGAAGATCAGAGGAGAGACAGTCTGTATCTCAAGTTCATCTCCATGTTCTTGGAGGCAGGCAGATAAACTGGCCTCCTGGTAAGCATTTTTTAGTTTTCTTCTCTGGGCAATGAATAATTTTGCAAGTTCCAAATGTGTTGAACATTATACTTATTTATGCCTATGTATGGATTAAGGAAATAAGATTTTAAAAAACCCATACATAAGAAAATATATTGTAACACAATTAGCAGTAAAAAAACAAACAAAAAAAAAGTTTAAAGATGCAAGGGCCCTCCCTGGTAGTGCAGAGGGTTAAAGCACTGCACTAAGAAGCTTAAGCCACTTCTACATGAGTTCGATTCCCGTCTGCCCCCGGGAGAGATCCACA
>NW_004567126.1:6223272-6241650 GCF_000260355.1 Condylura cristata
TGCTCCCCTCAGCAGTGTACTTCTCAGTCTGCCTGTTGTGCTCCCCACTCTGTCTCTGGTGAATCCTCTCACAGCCCCTCGCCTCTGGCTTGTACCCCAGTTCTGTATGCACAAATAAATCTTTAAAAAAAACAACACTCTAGCATAGGCTTCCCTAATGGTGCAGGGGTTAAAATCTCAGTGCTATTAAGCTATCACCAGCCACTGCAGCATGAGTTCAATCCCCAGCCAGGGAGGTGACCCAAATGGCACAACAGACCTCTCCTGTTTCACCCCACTGTTCCCCTCAGCAGTGTTTTTCTGGTTCCCACTCTGTCTCTGGTGAATCCCCAACCCCACACATCTGGCCTACCCCCCAGTTCTTGTATGCATAAATAGATAATAAAAGTAAATCTTAAAAAAGACCTGTTCTTTAAAAAATATGAAATTAAATTAAAAAACACTCCAGCATAGGTGATAGAGCCCCTTTATATAAAACTGTTTTGTATAAAGACATACAATTTAAAAATGGGTTTAGATCTTGTGGCACACTGAATAATGTCCCCCCAATCCAGTTCCTAAGCCCTAGAACCTGCAGATATTATCTTTAACAGCAATAAGAACTTTGCAGGTGTAATTAAACTGCACATATAGGGAGTTCATCCTGAATTATATGGTTGACAATTAATGTAATCACAAGTGTCCTTATAAGAGGAAGTGATACAATGATGAAACAGATTGCAGTGATATGCCTGGAAGATGGGAGAGGTCACAGCCAAGGAATTAAGGCAGCCACTAGGTCAGGGCCTCTGCAAAGGAGTTGTACCGCCCACTAGCCTTGACTGTAACCCAGGGAAACTGATATGGGATTTCTGACTTCCAGTACTCTCTTGGTGGTAGTTTGTTACAGAAATCACAGGAAACAAAAGCAGATGAATGCACACTAATTGTGCAGATTGTGACAAAAGCAAGTTGCATAGCTGCAGAGAAATTGTATGATTTCATTTTAGTAAAAATGAAATCTTACTATAAATATCTTACTATAAATATCTTACTATATATAACCTATCTACATATATATTCTATGTATATTTGTGCTTGCTTGTTTTTCTATGAGTAAAAAGAAGGGTGATATTAGTCTAAGTAATGGGAGGGCTGCTTGGAAGAGAGGGAGAAATTGCCATACACATCTTCAGTATACAAGTACAATTTGCAAGTTGAAAATGTTCAGCTAAGACATTTTCCAATAGGATAGGTTACTCCTGATATAGAACATGTTCAACTTAATATGTATCCCCACAGTTTAATGGGACCGAGAAATTTAGTCAACCACTGATGTGGTTTCTAAAGCGGGGACAAAGTTTCTTCACAACATAGCAATAGTGGGAAACATCAGCAAAATGAAAAGGTGACTAACTGAGCAAAGATATTTAGAAGTCATATCTGATAAGGAATTACTATCAAAAATATATAAGGAACTCAAACATTTCAACTGCAAAAAAAAATAAACAATCCAATTTTTAAAATGGGCAAAAGATCTACATAGATATTTACCCAAAGGAGACATATAAGTATGACTAACGGTCACCAAAAAAGGTGTTCAATCTAGCCATCAGAGAAATGCAAATCAAAACCACAATGAAATATCACCAAAAAGTCAGGAAATCACTAATGAGAATGTAAATTGATGCAACCACTATAAAAATGGAGGTTCCACTTAAAAATAAAGCTATCATTTGTTCCAGCAATTTCACTTCTGGCTATTTATCTGAAGAAAACAAAAAATACTAACTTGAAAGATACCTGTACCCCCATATTAATTGTAATATTTTATAATGGTCAAGATATGAAAAAATCTAAGTATCCATTGTGAATAGATAGATACAAGAATGTGATTAAGTAGTCCCCTCTTATCTATGGGGGATAAATGCCACAGCATCCAGTGGATGCCTGAAACCACAGATAGTTCTGAATCCTGTAAATATTGTTTTTCCCCTATTCATCCACACTATGATAAAGTTTAATTTATATATTAGGCACAGTAAGAGATTAACAATGATAAGTGATAACAAAATAATATAAACATAAGTATTGTAATAAAAACTTATGTGAGTGCACTAATATTTTATGACAAGAGTTGATCCATGACCCATAGATAACTGAAGTCGAAAGGTTAACCAAAGATAAGAGGGTCCTACCAGATATGCATGTGCTTATGTACTGCACAGACATACAAACAATGGAGTCATATTCATCCATGGAAAGAATAAAACTTAGCATTTGCATCAACACAAATGGACCTTGAGGGTATTATGCTAAGTGAAAAAAGGCAGAGAGGACAAATACCATGTGATCACACTTATGCGTGGAATCTAAAAACACCTGCATAGATACAGAGAACATATTGGTGGGGGGGAGGAGAGGAAATGGATGAAGAGGGTCAAAAGGTACAAACAGTTATAAAATAAATAACTCACGAGGGGAATGTAATGTACAGCCTGATAACTCTATGTAATACTGTATTACATATTTGAAAGTTGCTAAAAGAATGAATCTGAAAAGTCCTTATCATGGGAGAAAAAATTATACTATGAATGAGAAGGATATTAACTAGATTTATTGTGGGAGTCATTTCTCAGTATGTGCATGTATAAACCATTGTGTTGTACACCTGAAAAAGAAATATAATGTTACATATCCATTATATCTTACTTGAAAAAAAAAGGGGGGGCCTCCATGGTGGTGCTGGGGTTAAAGTCTCAGTGCTATCATCGGCCACTGCAACATAAGTTCCATCACCAGCCAGGGAGCTGACCTACATGGCACATGTCTCTCCCGCTGCACTCCTCAGCAGTGTATTTCAGTAGATGCAACTGTTCTGCTCCCCACTTTGTCTCTGGTGAATCCTCTCACTCCCCACACCTCTGGCCTGTACCCCAGTTCTGTATGTATAAATAAATAAATGTTTTTTTAAAATAATAAATATGCTTCTTTTTAAAAAGAAAGAAAGCATAGTTGCACTCTAGAGTTGCTCTAAATTGACCTTACCTCCTTATCTGGGATTATTGATCTGTCTACATGATCTTACTATCACGATTAAAATACATTAAAATACATTGAGTAAACCTGTAAACACCAATCCACAAATTTTGTCCAGGTAATCTCACTGAAAAAAACTACTTCGATGATAAAGATTTTGTACATAATAACCTTACTTCTTTCAAGTTTGAACAAACATCAACCATTTATTGAGCACCTATTGTGTGCCAAAAATTATATACATGTGCTATCCCGTTCCAGTTATCAACTGTATGTATCAAATAGTACTAGATCCTAGTGACTTCAAACAAGAGTCATTTTAATATCTGTTGCACTTTCTCTGAGTCAAAAATTTAGGAAGGTCTAAACCAGGTAGTTCTTACTCTTGGTCTTCCCTGCAGTTTGGGGTAGAGGCAGGGAGGGGAAACAGTGGTTTAGGGCTGTAATATCGAATGACTGACCAGCATTTCTCTCCTCGTAGCTCTATGTGGTTGCTTATTGCCATCTCCCTCGCAGCTGGTGTCTTCAGCATAGTGGATCTGCTTACAGTGCAGCTGGTTTCCCCCGAAGCAAGTAACCTGGAGGGAAAAACAAATTCAGGATATATTGTCTGTGTTTCCCAGCCAAAGACCACCATGGAAATGGTGTAGTTAAACAAGTTAGTTGAATACTCCTAAGAAGTAGCAGTACAAACCTCATGGCAATCTCATTAAAAGGATATTAGGAAGAAGCAATCAAATTACCACAATATTTGGACTCCCATGGAATGAATTCAGGGAGGGTCTCAGGATTCACTCTGGATTGATGCTGTCAGATTGAATGCACTTCTGCCTGATAACTCAGTAAATTTCTTTTTTTTCTTTTTTAAGAAAGATTTATTTGGCCCTCCCTGGTGGCGCAGCGGGTTAAAGCACTGCACTAAGAGGCTGAAACCGCTTCCGCATGAGTTCGATTCCCGCCTGCCCTGGAGGTGACCACAGGGCGTGGCAGACTCTCCTGCCCCGCCCCCTGCTCCCCTCAGCAATGTACTTCGTCGATCTGCCTGTTCTGCTTCATGCTCTGTCTCTGAAGTCTTTCGCCACCCCTGAGTCTCTGGCCTGTACCCCGGTTCTGTATGTACAAATAAATAAATCTTAAAAAAAAAAAAAAAAAGAAAAAAAAAGAAAGATTTATTTATTTGTGCATACAGAACCGGGGTACATGCCAGAGGTTCAGGGGTGGTGAGAGGATTCACCCCAGACATAGCGGGTAGCAGAACAGGCTGCCTGATGCAGTACACTGGTGAGGGGAGCAGCGAGTGGGCCAGGAGAGGTCTGCCACACTATATGGGTCACCCCCTGGGCTGGGATTGAACTCATGCGGAAGTGGCTTTAGTTTCTTAGTGCTGTGCTTTAACCTGCTGCGCCACCAGAGAGGGCCCTAACTCAGTAAATTTCACCTTAACAATTATAGACTAGAATCAGGGTAAAACTGCGTTTAAAAAAAAAAAAAAAAGGACAGCCATGGGCCCTCCCTAAGAAGCTTAAGCAACATCTGCATAAGTTCGATCCCTGCTTGCCCTGGAGGAGATCCACATGGCGGGGCAGACCTCTCCTGGCCCGCCCGCTGCTCCCCTCAGCAGTGTACTTCGTTGATCTGCCAGTTCTGCTCCCCACTCTGTCCCTGGTGAATCCTTTCACCCTCCGCATCTCTGGCCTGTACCCCAGTTCTGTATGAATAAATAAATAAATCTTTAAAAAAAAAAAAAAAGGGACAGCCATTCTTTTGGACCACAGAGGAGAATTAGTATTTTCATGGCACAGTGACCTTGTTTTTGTGCTTAGGGAATATCATCAACTGGCCTTGCTTTGTCTCATTTATCATGCTTGCAGTGTAGTGTTGTCTGAGTATGCAAGTCTGTGACTGTCAGGTCAGCTTCCAAATGTTTAAAGACAGCTACACCACCACCCCATCACCCCTTCTCCAAATTTGTTTTCATAACCCAGCCTCAGAAGTCACAAGGCACCTTAACAATAATTACAAGCCTATCCAGACACAAGGGTAGGGAACATAAACCCTGTGACTGACTGACTGATTGCATACCTCCAAAATTTGTATGTGGAAATCAAATCACCATTGTCATACCATTTCAGGTGGTGGTGGGAGGTGGTTCAAGTTAGGTGGTGAGAGTAGAGCCCTCACTAATAGGGGACAGAGAGGTCCCTCTCTTTTTGCATCATGTGAAGACACAAGTCAGCCATCCACAACGCCAGAAAAGGTTCTGACTCTCACCTGAAGTAGGCCATTCTTACACCCTGGTCTGGGTCTTTCAGCCTCTAGAACTCTGAGAAATGTCTATTATTTAAGGCACAGTCTGTGGGAATTCATTACAGTAGCCCAAACAGATGAAGACAACTTCTACATTTGATATTGGAGAGAAAAGGTGGGCTGGGAAGAAACAGTTGCTACCAAATTGAAAAATAAGGTCTCCCACATACACTCTTCAGAGTGCTCAGGTTATTAGCTTTTTAGCTCTTGCTTTTTCTGGTGAGTAAACTAAAGCTCAGAAAGATTAAAGTGACTCATCTAAGATCTTTAGATTGTGATCACCTCTGACATTAGGGTCACCGGTCTTTCTCTCTGATTAAATGATAATATACATGGGCTTTTTTCCCAGTAATGAATTCTCCCTTTTTGTAAAATTGTTACTACACATACTTTTAAAATTTCACCAGATATACTATATTGTATAATAAAAGCTATTAAAGTTATATTTATATTAAGATGGTCATTAATTAAAATATAAGATTATAATTCTAAGTGTTTATGATTTTATATTATATTCCTTAATGAAGCATAGCTGAAAACCATACTAGTGATAAACTTTTTTTTAAAGATTTATTTATTCATACAGAGCTGGTACAGGCCAGAGGTACAGGGGCGGCGAGAGGATTCACCAGAGACAGAGTGGGGAGCAGAACAGGCAGCCTGACAAAGTACATGCTGAGGGGAGCAGAGGGCAAGTCAGGAGAGGTCTGCTGCACTATGTGGGTCACCTCTGGGGCGGGGGATCAAACTCACACTAAAGTGGCTTTAGCCTCTTAGTGTTGTGCTTTAACCTGCTGCGCCACCAGGGAGGGCCCTAAACTGTAACATTTTTATTGAAAATAAAAAAGAAGCAACATTTTGAAGCAAGTTTACAGACATTGGTATTTAAGGTCTTTTCATGCTAAACCAAGGTTTAAGGTATTACCATTTTTATGAAAAGCAAATGGGAAAATTTCCAAATGTAATCTGTATTTAGGTTCATCTTAAAAACCTTATTTTAAAATCTTAGTTTAATACACTGAAATATTATTCAGCCATAAAAAAACAATCAAATTGCCACTTGGGACAACATGGGTGAGTCTGGAGGGCATTATGTTGAGTGAGATGAGTCAGACAATAACAGATATGCAGGATCTCACTTAGATGTGGTCCCTGGCATTATTACTAAATTTTGAAACTAAGCTCTCACTCCTTGTCCAGAGGGCAAATTTGGGAGTCTTGAATGGATAAAGGGAGTGGAAGGGACCGCCTTGGGAACAGTACCATTAAGTTGATGATCCCATTAGCTGATCTATTGTATATATGTAGGTACATATATGTATGTATATATGTATATATAACATTATATGTATATATAACATTATATATATATTACACACATGCAAATATTATATATATATTATACACACACACATATATATCTCCACTATAATTCAGATCATCAGAACACAACAAACACTAGCACCCTAACCAATCAGTGATGCCTGGATTATAAATAGAGCTTCCAGGCCCCTCACTCTGAACAACTGATCTCTCCTGTCTCACCTGCTGCTTCTCTTAGCTGTGTTTCAATTAATCGACCATTTCTGTTCTCTACTCTGTTTCTGGTGAAATATTTCATCCCTGTACCTGTGGCCTACATCTTATTCTTCCCCATGACAGATGTGAACTCTAAAAAGGTAGAACTCATAGAAACAGAGCAATGATGACTGACAGGGCTGGGGAGCAGGAAATTACTACCAAAGAGCACAAAGAGAAGATGAACAAGTCCTGGGAAATCATGTACAGCATGGCAACCATAGTTGACTATATAGTATTGTGTACTTTCAATTTGCTAAGAGAGTACATCTTAAAAGTTCTCACCCCCCACCACACACACACAAAGGTAACTATGTGAGGTGGTGGATGTGTTAGCTAAACTTAATGGATCATCCTTGTACTTGTCAATTATATCTCAATAAAGTTGGGGAAGAAACACTTATTTTAAAAGTTCTCTTTGTAGCATCCTGTTAAACATACCTATTGGCTCTCTACTTGAGCCTCACAAAGACAAATTGCTATCTTATTCCAGCTAAGATTCTTTATGTTCTTTTTCAGAAATATTCTGTGAGTTTTGATGTCAACTTATCTTCAATGTGAATTGCCAGAAGTACACAAGGTAGCATAAACAAAAATGTCAGAATTATTTATCCTTAAGCAGAGTGAATCAATACTTCTCTGTGCTGAGATGGCAAATTAGTTTGAGAAATTCACATTATTATCAGTACCTTATGGGCATATTGCAAATCAATCAGGTCATTGGTTGTGGGCAGATAATGTGAAGACCATTATTCTCAATGAAGTTTCTAGACTTCATAGGCACCTTTACCTTTTTTCCATCTTTCCTTCCTTCCCTGCGCAAAGATCTTTGGAATACCTATTGTGTTGAGGGCCTTATGCTAGGTGACAGGAAGGATGTAAAAATAAGACTTGGCTCTTGCCCTCAAATTGAGTACAGTTTAATAAAGAAGAGACTTGTACACAAACGTAAATGATCATATTCATATTATCTATTGGAAGAGTGAAGATTCTAAGAATTAAGCTTTTTTCTGGATTATTCCTTAATTCCACTACATACTCTTTTCTGCCCATAATCCCAAAAGATTTCTCTTCCTTTCACCTCTTTTCTAGAAACCATTGCCTGAATCCTTTTTACTCAGTTCATCTAGCCCCTGCAATAAATAGGCAAGGGATGCTGAAAAAGAAGCAAGTATGGAATTGAACAACAATAACAATAAAATGTGAAAAAAGAAAACAGAAATATCATCCGAGAACCTTAATAGAAAAGTGAAGGGAATTGATTCAAGCATACAGATGCTATACCCAAGACTTCATTGTAAGAGGTTTTTTGGGAGGCAAGCCCACAGAGTAAAGAGCAAGCTGAGAGAGACAGGAGGAAAGACAATCAAGCACCAGTTATTAGCTGGTTACCACTGTGGGCAACTGGAGCTGATCTTACTGGGAATCTTCTGAGTAACAAACTGGATGCAACTCAGTTGTCCTCCTGAAGGATGGAAGTGGTGTTTATTCAACAACTCCAAGTCCACTTGGTAGAGAGTTACCTATGGCATTAACTTCTGTGAGTTGAGAAAGCTCTGAGCAGGAAAACAGAGAAATGCTTGAAGGCAGACACTCTCTGTATACAAATAATTGTTCACCAATTCTAGAATGGGCACCAACCATCATAAATGTAGCTGAAATCAGAGACTGCACTAGAGAGGCTACTATAATATATTACACCAAAAGGAAAAAAAAATCTCAGTTGCCTCCTTCGGTCTTATTTCTGTTATTAGTCATAAGACCATAAGATTTCAACTGATTTGGGTCTTACCTAATAGAATGATCCAAGCTAAGACAAGTCATATGCAGTTAAAAGCATTGTTCTGGAGTTAGATTATCTGGTTTGAAACCCAGCTCTGCCGCTTATTGACTCTGTGACACTGGCTGATTTGTTTAATCTCTCTGTGCCTCTATATGCTCATCTCTAAAACAAAGACAATGAAAGTATATCAGAGTTATTGTGAGAGAAGTAAATGAGTTGATAAATGTAAAATGCTTAGTACCTTATATGACATAGCATCAATGCTATCTAGATATAAGGTTTTGTATATTTCCTGAGAATCCTGGACTAAAACTTTGGGTGGTTTAGCTTCCCAATAATTTTTATCACTGGCCTAGCATATAAAAGACCACCTAAAGGATTCTGTAGATTGTAGAAAGACTCTTTTAATGTCCCATTGAACAGCAGCAACCCTCAGCCCTATTTCTTCTCAGTGCTGAAGATCAATGATCCTAGTAAGTATAGTGACCTATTTGTCATTGGTGAGCAGCTGGACATCGGACCACTATAACCAAAAAAATCCAAAGCCTTCACTACATTCAGCAGCAAAAAGAACAGACAAATGGCTTCCACATCACCTTTACCTTTAAAATCTCTATTGCAAAAGATAGCTTTTAAAAAAAAAATCTGTATTTCGGACAGCTTTTCCAAGTGTTTAACTGTTTAACAGAGAAAAATACACTTTTTAACATACCTCTCAGTTAGAGAACTTTCTAAAACATTGACAGGTACAAAGATATGATATATTAGCTGTGTTTTTAAAGAGTCTAACAAGAAAATGTGGAAAGGAATTGGGAAAAGATCAACAGAATGTTAATATTGAAGCTGGATGATGGATAGATACATGGAGTCCATTATACTAGTCTTTCTACTGTCATAAATGCTTGGGAAATGCCCATAATAACAGACTTTTTTAGATAATATAACTACAGAGGAGTCTGAAAGATCTTATTTTTACCTTTCCAACTTTTGAAAACCACAGAAGGGACACTGGAAGGAACCAGATGGAGTTCAAGTGCTAAACCATGATGTTACCACATACATGATACACAAGAGAGAGAGATGATACATGCATCAAAATGCTCTTCTCACACAACAGATTCCATCTCTTCAGTAACTGGTGTGGGGTCAGTCCTTCCAAAATGGTCAGATAGACTTTTTTCAATGAGACTATAGGAAGTGCTTTTTCACCATGGTATGAGAACTAAAGGTCAATCATAACTCTCTGAGCCTCAGTAGGTTACTTAAAAAAATATAGTTTGAGGCCTCCCTGGTGGCCGAGGGGTTAAGTCTCAGTGTGTTCAACTCTCTAAGGCTTGAGTTCAATCCCTGGCCAAGAAGCTGACCCACATATGGTACAGCAGACCTCTCCTGTTTTTCCCACTGTTCCCCTCAGCAGTGTATTTCAATGAATTTGCCTGTTCTGAACCCCACTCTTACCTGGTAAATCCTCTCACCTCTTTGACCTCAGTTCTTTCATACATGAATAAATAAACCTAAAAAAAAAAGAATACACCAATGAGTTCCCTGAAGGCCAGGAAAAGTTTCTATTCTTATCTAGGTCTTTAGTCCCTTCTGATAAAAAAAAAAGGAAGGGGGGCTATTATATCCTAAGTTTCTTACCTTTTCCTAATTGAAAAAGCAATTGCTATTCTGCCTTTTAGGACCTAGTAAAACATAGTTTGAAGGCTCTCATCCAGCTCTAGGTTTATCAGTAATTATGTGCTCTCTAAGAATCTTAAAGGTCATCCCCTTCTCTGTCATAAAAATTCTTTCCCTCTCTGTCTTTGATGCTCCAGATCCTAAAATCCAAAATAAATATCCTCCCACTTGCTCCATTATTCTTTAGATTTACAGTCATGTGAATTCACCATATGTATGTTATCAAATTCATTGTGTTTCCATTGCTAATCCATCTGATGCTGTTTCAATTCCTTGCCCAGGCGAAGAAGAACCCAGCAAGTACAGGGTGATTTATTTTGAACCCTGACACTGGAATATTTAAATGTGTGAGATACATCTCCTTACCTTAGAAAGTGCTGAAAGTTATAAATTTGGGGGCTATTTACCAGCAGTAAGATGACAGTGTGGATAAGCATCACATCTCTTAAGAGATCTAGGTGAGAAATGTGGGCCTATAGCTTTGAGTGCATATAAAGATATTTTAAGCCCAAGAATGAACTAAACATCTTATTGAACTGCTGACAATTTTGAAAAGTATTGAAAAATCATAGGTGCATTGATTTACTTTTTTTTTTTTTCAAAGTCAACAAACTTTGGACTCCCTTCCTGGAGCACTTTTTATACTAATCTCATTCTCATTAAGGAGTAAATAAGGAAACTTTAATGAATATGTGGGGTTTGGGGAGGGTGCATGTGGAAGTTAGGTTTATAACCAGAGCCACTTCATATAAAATCTACACTGTAGATTATTGCATTATCGTTCAAATACTGAATTGCTTTTGAAAAGTTTCCAAGCAGAAGGACAAAGAGAAGAGGTTTACATTTAGAATGTAATGGAGCATCATTTAAAAGTGCTGCTCTTAAAAAATAAGTAGGTAAGCATTTGAGAAATGTGGGCATATAGTATTGAGTGCATATAAAGATATTTTAAGCTCAAGAATGAACTAAACATATTATTGAACTGCTGACAGTTTTGAAAGTATTAAAAATCATAGGTGCACAAAGAACTGAAAAATCAACCACAGTGATATCCTGTATCAATTGTCTAAACACTGTTCCTGCTGTTTCTTACAGTTATACTCACAGGTTCAACCTACTTGTCAGCAAAAATTAAATGGCAGAGTTGTAGTGATATTATTACTGAGATGTTGCCTACTTTTACCAAACACTCTTCAAGGCATTTACTAATGCACTACAATGTGTAGTCATAAATAATTAAAATCAAATAAATTCAGAATGTTTAAATAATTTAAACACTCATCAAAATAAATCAGCTGAGAATCCTGAGGCTTCATAGATTTGATTTGCTTACTTTGATTTAGCTGTTTCCTCATTAAATCTGATAAGATTTAAAAAACTGTTAAATTTCCAACTCGTTTATGCCAAAGATTTCCTTTACTATCTTGCAAAACACATTTACTAAGAAATAACAAGTACAAAAACAAGAAAGCTCTATAAACTGTTCAGTAAATTTGGGTGGGTTTTCCACAAGTCACAAGTGCCCCAAATTCACAGCGCCATCCCATTTCTCCCTAAGTACATTTTACAAACCACATATCCCAGTGTTGGGTTTCAGGTAAATGGTCCTTGAGTTCAGCACAGGAATATATAAATATATTAATATGTAAATGTGTCCTTGGCATCAAAAATTAACAATCCATTGGAGAAATAAAATATGTACAGTAAAATTAACTGCAAAATAAAGCAATAAGTGTTAAGTGCTTAAATTCTACAGGGATTTGGAATTAAGATAGGATGGCCACCAGCTCCATCAAAGAATTCCTGAAAGAGGAAAAAAAGACTTTCTCTGAGCTTTTCGTTTATGTACTTACTTTTTCTGCAAAACACATTATTATTTCTATTTTCTCCACAGGGAGAGAAGATTCCGGGTTGGCTAAAAAGCACCCTAGTGGGTGCAGGAGGCTCAGGCAGAAGTCTTGCACCGGATGCTCCTAGTCATCCTTGTAGGGGAGCCTTTCTAAGATCAACTCTCAGCAGGCTTAGGGGTGCCAGCCTGGAGGGATGTAGGGTGGGAGGGGAGGGGGATCACCCAGCCAGATGAGTTGTTCCTGTGCCTTCAGGACACTGCTCTCTAGACAAGCACGGAGGAACCCAGGTGCAGTCCCCAAAGGACTGGTCATGTCTGCCAGAGCCGCGTTGGCTTCCCAAGGGTTCTGGGTTTAAGGGTTCACTTCTGGGTATGGCCACCGCACGTGCGGGTAGCGGCTGGTTTTCTGCCTAACGCTTCTCACCTCTTACTGGCTGGGCAAGCTGCCCCGCCCTCCAGAGCCACGCGATCCGGTGGAACTAGCCGCTGAGAAGGGTGGGTGCGGGCGCACGAAGACACTGGGGATCCGACGGTTGGCTGGGGGCCTCTGGCTCGGTTGAATTCTTCAGTACTTCGGGCAGCTCTGGCTTGACCGGTAATAGGCAGCTAATCCCTGAAGAGGGTGCTGGCTCGTCCTGAGGTAGAGAATGGCAGAGAGGCTGCGAGTGGAAAAAGGCAGCTCAGGGTCCCTCCTGTTCAAACACTGTTGAAGCAAGAGACAGATTCACCGCCAGCCGGGCGCCCCCTTTACGTTTACATTATGATTGGAACTGAGAGCTGAAACGAGCCAAAGAAAGCATCTGCAAGTGAGGTCAAAAGTGGAGTATTATGTGCAGCCGTGGAAGAATAAGCAAGTAGCCCGCCTGAAGGAGAGGGTTTCCTAAGAAACAGGAAGATGTAGACAGAAAGGTAAGTTGGAACCAACCCTTGGAGAGTAAATCGAGGGGCTCCATTTTCATTTTAGAGACAGACCTTAAGAGATGTGTGATTAATAGAGTACTAAGGTGGCTGCTGTAGAAATAAATGAGAAAGAAAAGATATGAATGGAGAACCACTAGAAGGTAATTATTGCAGAACCACATTTAGTGTGTCAACTGGAATCAGTCTCAAAGATAAAGCGTTTATTAGATCTTCAGTGTGATGATTCCAATCCTGGAGGCACTTGGACAGATTTCACTGTGAGAACTGTTGCAACAATCACAAGGTTGAGGTTAGTGTATACTGATACAAACAGTGACATGAAAAAAAAAAGTAATTATTCATAGGGCTTCTGGTCCTAGATTATTTTGACCTAAAGGTTTCATGAGGTTATTTACTCCCAAGGGAAAGCAACTGCTGGGGGAGTTAATCACTTCTGTGGTTGCTAAAGGCTTGGTGGGAATCTGAAGTCTGGGTGGGTGTCCTCTAGTTTGCCAGTCATGAGGAGGGGTTAAAAAACACGTTTTCTGCAGGCCGTAGATTTTTACAAAACAGTATCACCAACTTCAAGTCTTTGCTTTCTTGCCCACTAGAACAGAACATTTTCCAACATGTACACAAGTTGCAGGGACAACTTGAATCTTGATGATAAGAACACATGAGAAGGAATTACAATAAGAGCATTGTCAGAGAATCTACAGAATTCAATGGTTTAACCAGGACGAAGAGATGAAAGAAAACCTGAAGATTTTGAGAGTGACTGAGAGCATAATGGTACTGTTGACAAAGAGAAATCAGATGGCAACTGTGAAAAGTGAATGAGTTTGATTTTCAACCATATGGCATTTTAAGGAGAAGCTGAGCTTTCAAGGGGGTCATATTTGGGCCTGTGAGAGGTACACTAGAAAGATAATGCTAGAGAGTGAATTTCTTTTGCTTAGATGTGGAAACTGAAATAATGAAACTAAGCTGAGGTTCAGAATGTACATAGAGAAAACCAGAATTAACCTGGCAAATGCCCTCAGTTAGAGGATGGAAAACGAAAGGGAGGCCATTTGTGGGGACCAAAATGCAGGAAATGGGAACAGGTAACATGAATGCTAATGACTAATTTTGAAGTATATCTTTCACAATTTCTCATAGTATTCATTAAGATATAAGATGCTGAAAATTTACTAAAGGATAATAACAATGAAAGAATGATGCCTAACCCCTTTTCAGGAATTCTGTCAGTAGAAATTATAACATATTGAGACATAAACATTGCAATGTTTTCCAATTAAATGTACATTGCTGCTGTAAGTGAGGTGAAGCTAATGGACATATTTGTATGCAAATAAACAAGTATAATAAATACATAATTTCTAGGAAAGATAAGGTGAAACTGTTCATAACAATGACTTCTATGTACATAGTGAGAAATAAATCAATCACTAGGTGTCCAACACGATGAACAAAGTACTTTTAATAGACCAAGTTAATTGAATTAATAATGTACGTCATTGTTGTCGAATCATTTCATCACCTGGGGAAATCCAAACATTGAAATATATATTAAAGTCTAATTATTCACTAACACTTTATTTAAAAAGCCTTAAATCCACTCAGATGTAGGTCTCTGAGTCTAACTGAACTGATCCTATTTCTGCATTATGTTTGTAATAAAGTAAAGGAATAAAGGAGATAATTACCTTGTATAAGCATAAACTATTGTTGATATGTTTTTGGGGAACCACTGAATTACTGGAAAATCTTAAGGTGTTAATTTTAGAAAGAAAAGGCTGTTTGGAAAAACAGTATGGATTTGGGAGTCAAGCAAATTCAGACCCAAACAAAACATTGGGAGGATTATATGCATGGCTATCTGTGCACATAAAAATGCTTAGTGTTGCTGAGTAACTAAGGAAGTTCTGACTTCTGGGCAACAGAGGGAGCCAGACATAAATCACTAACCAAGTAAAATGCTGACGTAATAATAATAGCTGTTAGTAGACATCAATTTTTATCCCGATTTTACAGAACAAGAAACTGAGTCCTAGAGAGGTTATGTAAATTGCCTGAAGTCACACAATTAACAAGTGATTAACTCAAATCCAGATTTACTAACACTAAGCTCTGGACTCTTCATGACAGATATATGCAACATCCAGAAAAAAGTTGAACAGAAAGTGCTATGAATGTAGAAAGGAGGGGGCTCTTAATGCAGAGAGGCAAGAAACAACACCAAGAAGTTAAAAAAGGAGCAAGAGTGACTTTACTGAGAAGGTGACAAAGGCAGCTTCTTAGGAAGTAAGAGCTTGGTAGACAGGCAAGGAGGTTACAGGGGGAAAGAGGAACTGCAAACACAAGCTGTGGCTGACACAGAGGGTGCATGGAGGTATAGCAAAAGATGTCAGAGAGGTCAGCAGGGATCTGTCTTGTAAAGAACTTGATGCCTCCTGAAGTGTTGAAATGGCAGGAAACACTGGAATGTCATGATCATTCTGTCATGAATGTACATGAGGGCTGGCAGTAGAAACAATAATTCGGAGATGTCATGTCAGTCAACAAGCAAAAGACAATGAGAATCTGAAGTAAGGTTGCAGAAGATGGGTGGGGGTGTTAAGATACTATAAGTAGTACTGATTGGATGTAAGGAGGCAGCTGGGCTCACTTCTGCCTAAGGCAACTGCGTGCCTTGGTTTATGGAACAGGAGTTAAAGTGCCATCAAGCTATGGCCAGCCATTGCAGCACAAATTCAATCTCCAACTGGCCAGGGAACTGACCCCCAGGGCACAGCAGGCCTCTCCTGTCTCAGCCCACTGCTCCCCTCAGCACTGTATTTCAGTAGATCCACCTGTTTTGCTCCCCACTCTCTGGTGAATCCTCTTACCCCTTCTTCACATCTCTGGCTTACACCCCAATTCTTGTATGCATAAGTAAATAAATCTCTTCTAAAGATCTAAAAAGAAAGCAAATCTGAAGTGGAAAATTATGAATGTTACATTTGACTTTTTGTAGCTAGAGCACCTCTAAAACATCCAGATGAAGATGCATATAGCAAGATAGTAAAAATATTTATGCCTGTCACTAGGAAGTAATTTCTCAATATCTACTAATATCCAACTTATTTAGTCTTTCTAAGTGTACCATATTAATTAAAAAAGCTTTTTTTTTTCATATATAGACATAAAAGCGTATGTACTGAGTAACTTACACCACTCGACAACATCACAGCAATAGTAAACAACAGATCCCTTGGTAGGAATGCCAGTCTGGCTCCCAAACTTTACGCAGTGCATTAGACAGTACTGCCGCCATGTGTGTCCAGGTTGCAATAGCAGAAGGAAAATATATCACCTTCTCCATTGTTTTAGGAAACTTGATACATACTCAACTACTTAGATGCTAATAAGAATTTAATAGGACAGATTCTTAGTCTGTATCATCTTTTGTGAAAACTTTTCCGAACCCTGTCATATGGTTTGGTATTTCTCAGAATAAAACTTTAACAATAATTTTTGACATAAAAGTTATTTAGTAAGTAGAGAAGGTTAAATCTTTTCAATTTGTTGAGTTACCAAAAAATAGCATATCAGAAGTTAGACTAGAAGTAAAATATAATTACTTGCTGTACTATCTTCCTGTGTTTTTTAGCACTAAAGCTTGAACTTGTATCTAGTACTAACAAAAGTATTGTTATGCATGATAGTCATATTCTGAAGATTTAGGGGGAAATGCCAAAATAATAAAGTATGATTTTCCTTGAGGGGAATTTCTAAAATGCAGCTTTCACTTAACTATGTGGAGTTTTCACAAAACCATTCTGATTTTGATTTTCAAAATCAGAAACATAGTCCAAAAGAGGAGAATAATTATGAATCTTTTCATTAACTTATCCAGTAATTAAATATTGAGTGCTTACTATGTACCAGGTACGATTCTGATGTTGCATATATACAGTATGGGAAATGGAGAAGGGAAGTGAATAAATGAGTTAATACAGCATAGGAAGATTACCAGGTGGCTACAAGTGCTAGTGACAGGAATCAAGGAATGGAAAAGCTGAAATTGGTAATAGCTAAAGCTTGTATCAGAAGAACTAAGTGTTAGCTAGGCTTTGCCATGGACTAGTGTTTAGTCCTCAAACAAAGCATCTTCCCTGGATTTTAGTTCTTCATACATCCAATAAAAGGCATTTTAAAACAGTGTATTGAACACATGTGACTATCCTTGTTTCATTTCAAAATCTCAGCAAGTGAACAGATTCACAGAAAGAAAACAATAGCAGACAAAGGTAAATTTTGGAAGATAAAAGTGAACAAGTAGTAACATTAAACAGACCTGAGGAAGCTGAAATTCCAGTCTGGAAAGTCAAAAGCCAAACAAAACCACTGAAGAGAATAAAGTGACTCAGAGGAAATATAGACTAAACAAGAACCAAAACAAAACTTTAAAAATAATATAATAATGTATGCATAAAACAAGAACAGTGTACTCTAAAAAGAAAAAAATCATGACTTTCTCTGGAGGCACAACAGGTTGAAATGCAGCACTGTGAAGTCAAAGTCCCTGCAAGTTCCATCCCTGCCCTGGATTCACATGGCGCAGCAGACCTCTCCTGTCACTGCGGCTCCCCTTAGCAGTGTACTTCATCAGTCTGTCTGTTCTGCTCCCCACTCTGATTCTGGTGAATCCTCACTGCCCATGCACCTCTGGTTTGCACCCCAGTTCTGTATGCATAAATAAATAAATCTTCCCCCCGCAAAAAAACCCTTAACATATTAGTAAAAAAACAAAAAAATCAGAAAGCAACAAAAAACTTTTTGGAAATTCAAGTATGATAACACAAAAATTTGGCAAAACAACTAAAAGGAGTCTCCCTGGTGGCCTAGAGGTTAGTCTCAATGCTATCACCCATATGGCCTAAGTTCACCCACCCAGGGAACTAATCTGCATATGGGGCAGCAGACCTCTGTATATCACCCTACCCTCAGCAATGTATTTCAGTAAATCCACCTGTTCTGTTCCCCACTCTGTCTCAGATGAATTCTCTTAGCCCCTCACCCCACTTGTCTGGCCTACACCCCAGTTCTTCTATGCATACATACATATATACATAAATCTCTCTCTTCTTTAATTTTTATTATTATTTTTAAATTTATTTATGCTTACAGAACTGGGGTACAAACCAGAAGTGCAGGGGGTGAGAGGATTCACCAGAGACAGAGTGGGGAGCAGAACAGGCAGATCAACGAAGTACAC
>NW_004567126.1:6242815-6252716 GCF_000260355.1 Condylura cristata
GCATGATCTTTTCCAGCTCCATCCAAGTTGTTCTCTCTTTCTTCTTTTAATAAACTTTTTGGTAGGCAGGTGTCTTGCATTTTCTAGCAGCTTCCCCAAAAAGGATCAATAGTAAAGAATTTGTGTCCCAAAATGTCTTTATTTTATCCTCATATTTACTTAACAGTGTGCCTGGATATAGCATTTTATGATTGAAAATCAGGTTTTTTTAATCTGAATTTTGAAGACATTTTCCCACTGTCTTCAAACAATGCAAAAAAGGGAAGGAGGGAGGGGAGTGGGGAGAGCGATGGAGCCATTAGAGCTAAGACTTCATTTTTTGTCCATCAGGTGAATGCATGTAAGACGTGAATACCAATTTGAGTTCAGTGAGGGTGGGTGGGAAACCCTTGGCATGTTTTTGCTGGTGTGGCAATAGCTAGCATGACACAGTCCTGATGCCAAAGCTCCGAATGTGTGTTCCCAGAGGGGGTGGTGGCCATGCTTCCTTACCTCATCCTGAGTAGGACAGAGATGACCTCTCTCCTGGAGCTGGGCTAGTCCTAGAGGTTCTGCCTAGAGCCTCCAACCCTCTCAGCAATTGTGTTAACCCAGCATTCATGTAGGAAATCATTTTTTTCTTAAAGTAGCTGGGTGGTTTCTGTTGTTTACCTGTGCCCAAAAGGATTAAAGGCAATTGACATTCAAGGATAAGAAGCTGGAAATGTGTGACCTGAATTTATTTGAAAGGATTAGGGACCTATTACAGTTCAGCAAGACGCAGATAGTCCGTGCCACCCAGTGCTCGTTACCTGAATGACTGTGTGACATGAAATGAGGTGCCTTTTGCAGGCACAGCTTATAGGCAGAAGTAGCAGCAAAAGCTGCCTCACAGTGTGATGTATATAAAGAATAAAGGAGTGAGAGAAGTTATTTTTGCTTTCCTGGGTCCCTTTAAATTTACCCAATGGCACCAGTTTTTCTCACCACTAGATAAAAACTCAGCCAGTGCCCATACTCAGGACTCACTTAGGTAATAAAGAGGCCTTTCATCACTTGAGGTCATACAATATACAATTCAGTCATAAAACTCTATAATCCCACCACTCGAAGTTACAGCTTCTGCCCCAACCTGTGCTCTGGTTTGTAGCTGTGAGAAGCCTGGAGTAGGCAAAGAAGAGCAGGCAGCTTCTGGCCTTCTATCCCCACTTAGTGCTTCCCCTTCTCCCTCACCTTGCCAGCCCTGGGTTTTGGCTATTCTAGAAGTGAATGCAGGGAAAAAAAGAGGAAAGGGAGGCAGGAAAACCATAGCTAGCTGGCAAAGGCTGTGGTGATGTGGCATCATGCCACAGAGAGTCTCTGAGGTCTTAAACCAGCTTTCTTTTTATAGTCCAGAAGTCTTTTATTTTTTCCACATCTAGCATGCTATGACTTCACAGGGGACAGGTTCTAGCAGCTCAGGCTCCTTCCCATGGGTTCTCGTAAAGCATGTATCCCTGGGTGGGACAGGCTGGCGCTTCAGCTGCCCTCAAGTACTTTTCTCTTGGGCTTTTTTTTTCTTCTTCTGATCACTCTCTTTCACACATTTCAGGAAGCTGTCTACACTTAGAGTACTTAATATGTTCAATGTGAACATTAATCCTCTTAGCAAGAATGTTGTCCTTTACCTGTTTAAAATGCCTACTGCATACTGGGTAATGTCATAGATGCTTCCAGTTTTGCCATGGTAGCTTGGGTGGGGCATTGCTTTTCAAATAGTGCCTGCTCCTTGATGTCTACAAGATCACCTTCCTTGTAGTTCACATATATATGACTAAGGAAATGACTCCATGTTTTCTGAAAGGGCTGGAGAACATTCAGCAGGTACCTGACCTCTTTCTCTGTGGTGATCACTCTGGTTTATTAAAATATGGCAGTTCTTGACAAGCTCTTTTTCCTGGATATTTTTGTAGGTTCTGTGGGCTCTTCATAACTCCTGTACAGCTAGGAAGCTCCGTACACACATACCTTGTGAGAGGTTCTACATGTGTAGGCCCTCTGGCTGTTTGCTACTCCCTCTGCAGTCCACGGGCATCCAGTGTTGCTCATCCAGAATTCTCTTGGATGGAATCTAAGATACTTATGTGCTCACTCTCTCATGGGCTTTATTTCTTGCTGGTCCACAAAAAAACACTTCATCCTTTGCCCCCAAATCTAGAGAGAAGCAGGTTAACCCCAACACACCGGCAACCTCTCCTTTGCTTATTAGAGCTGTGAGGCCCTTCCTTACCCACCAGGTGCAGAGCATAATGCTTGAGCACTGTGGGTGGTCCTGAAACAGGGGCAGAGGGGACCACACAAGGGCAACAGGCAGGGGGCAGGATGGAAGGATGGGTTTCCTGGGCTCAGACTAGAGAGTCACCAAAAATCCCCAAAAGGCCAAAAACCTGATTGTGTGGGTATTGTAGCAATACAATACCCACACAATCAGGGCCTATGGGCTGTAGTCTAATAAAGGACAGTGCCCGATAAGAGGACAGGCCACTGTCTGTGGATTCTCACCCACACACACAATTACCACAGACCTCAGGCTCCAGGAACAACCACCATGGGGATTATTTTACAAATGGGGGAAACAGAGCTTACTGTATCCACAAGTGGCCAGCTATCTCACTCAGATAGCATCAGTAATGGTCACCACTAGTCACCAGGAGTGCTGGCCAGCTCTGGCCAGGAGTGGTGGTCACCATTGGTCCCTCAGAGGCCGTGTCACAGACATCCAGTGCTAATAACTCTTTGTGAGCTGTTGGGTTATACCAGCAACAAGCAGCTCTTTGTGACATCAGGCCCAGGGCCTTTGGTGTTCCTTTCAGACAACCTCTCAGAGGACCTTCTTGAAGGTCCAGGCTCCTTTCAGAGATAGGACCGAGACCCAGTCTGTGACAGAGTCCTTTGGAATCTCTTCCCTCCTTGGAGGGTGGCTGCCAGATGCTTCTTCTTTCTTCTTTCGAGGCAGGAACCAAGTCTTCGCTTTTTCTTCTGGAGATTGTGTCGTGTCTTCTTCTCCTTCCTTGGTTTTTCTTCTGGAGCTTGTGTCGTCTCTTCTCCTTCCTTGGTCTTTCTTCAAGGCTCTTCTTCTCTTTTGGGGCTATCCCCTTGTTTTCTTCAGGCCTTTTCAGCTCCCTCAGAACCTGGTATATAGCTTCTTTCACCCACAAGTCTGATTGGACCATTTAGAACCAGTCAGCTCATAGCTCGCACCTGATTGGTCATTACAAAAAATGGCAGTTATTGAACTCTGAGGAGCAACTGACAAAAAGGACAGTTACTGGGCTCTGAGAAGCAACTGTCTAACTGATAGTTAGACAGCAACAGGGTGAGAGAACCACTGCTCCTGCTGGCCCCCACACCTGAAGTCCTGCTGAAACTCTTTCCCTGGACTTGAAATGTAGGAAAGGGACTTCTGGGGAGGGAAGGAGGAATTCACAGAACACAACCAGCTTTTCCAAAATTCTCTTCTCATCACTAGAAACTCATGGCTTTTTTATTTTCTCGTTATCAATGATTCTTATATTCTCTCTAATTATGAAATGGAGCAAGCCCATGGTTGGCCTAGTTGGTGAGTCCTCACTCGTGTACTTACAAATGTAGGACATGAGCCAAAAGCAGACCTGTGGGAAGAAACAGTCACAGGATTTGTTTACATGGAGAATGGGAAAAGGGAGATCTGAGAAAGATAATGAGAGTGAGAGTATTTAGAGGTTTACAGTGGCCAGATGTCGTCTGTCCTAATCTGGATGCCCTCTACTGACCAGAACTAAGTTAGTCCAAGCTGAAGTGACACATAGCAAGCTGGTGATGCCTTCCCTACAGACACCACTCCTTACCAGTGGTACCTACCCAAGCCCCAGCAGCTTGACTACCAAATCCCCCGTCCTATCACCTGTTTCCTGTGAGTAACGACTCAGGTGGAATTTGAAAAGTTCCACTTTCTCCCATCAGCTTGACCTTGGGGGTGGAGTCTATAAAGCTCCTCCTTCTACCAACTTAGAACTACATGGCCATTATATCTTATTACACTTTGCAAAAATTAAAGCAATGGACTTTTACTGGGTTAGATAATTTAAAAAATTTCTTCTAGGTCTAAAAGCTTGCTCTGTGTGTGTGTGTGGGGGGTGCATGCAGTTAAAGAGAAGAGTGAAATACAGTGGTGGCCCTGTGAAAAGGAGGAAGCAGTGTGCACATGTGTTTTGTCGTGACCTATGTGAAGGTCACATGAAGGTGTAGCTATGGGCCATGCAGTCTTCCCTATTTTTTTTAAAGATTTATTTATTTACGCATATAAGAGCTGGGGTGTAGGCCACAGGTGGGGAGGGGGTGTGAGAGAGGATTCACCAGAGACAGAGTGGTGGGGAGCAGAACATGTGGATTGACGGAAATACACTGCTGAGAGAAAGAGCAGGCAAGACAGGAGAGGTCTGCTGCACCATGTGGGTCAGTTCAATGGCTGGGATCAAACTCATGCTGCAGTGGCTGTGGATGGCTTCATAATGCCATCCACACCACCAGAGAGACCCCAGTGTTCCCTATTGACTCTTTCTGGACACTTTGGAGGATGAGGTTAGCCTTATCCTCCACACCAGATTTCAAAGAACTACTGGCCAGACACCATTATTTGAAGAGATCTAAAGGAAGTGATTTAGAAAAAGAAGCTTTTTTTCTTTTCCCTTTTAAAATCTTTCAAGATGTTGGGGAATATGGTTCAATACATTTAAATCTATGAAGGAACATAATAACTTCTCTTTTATAATACACCAGGTTTCGATGTTATTAATAAAAATAAATGGATACTCTTGCTATAACTCCATGAATGCATTATTAAAGAATGTAGGTTGCCTATTTCTAATGAAATTGTGCTTGATAGAAAAAGTAGTAAAAGCTAAGTCATTTCTTAAGGCATGATCAGAGCTCAGGCATTTAGCTCTGATGAGGTGAATAGGTTCTGAACACTCTTTGGTAGCCTTCCAATCAGAAATAACTGGTGTCTGAGAAGACAGGCTTGGAAGAAAGCCAGTTCTTTTGCTTTTTTCTCAATAATATTGATTCTCAAGCATCTTTGGAAAGCAAAATTTTCTAAATGTTTTAGGTTTGGGGTTAGAGAAAACTTCTGAACTTTCAGAAATCCCAACAAAATTGCTTTCTTTAGTGATCTTGGAATTCTTTGTGATGATTTATACCCTAACCTTTGATCATATAATTTCCAATGATGAGAAAAGTGAGGTAAAGAGAAACTAGAGTGATCAATCATAAGTTAGTTGCCCTCAGCAAAACTGTCCATTTGATAGGTAAAAATTGCATATCATTGATTTAATTTGCATCTCTGTGATTACTAATGAGGTTGGACTTTTTTTTTTTCTTCCAGTGCTAATGGCTGTTTAATTTCATTTGTGAAAAACCTGGTTATTGGAACAAATGGTCTTTTGATAATCCTATGGTAAAGACAAACTATGTTCTGACTCATCTCTTCTTCAGCTTGTAAATTATTGATCTACTCTTAAATGAGTAGATTATAGGCCCATTGCCATAAAACAAAACAAACCCAATCTTACTTTTTTTAAGAGAAACGAGCCATTGTTTTCTGCTTTCACAGATAAAGTGCTTTAATCATAGGGATCAAATTAAACAGGGTGGGAATGCTGCCCAAACAAAAGCATAACAAAGGTCAAAAGGTCAAAAACTAAATCCAAGGTTATAGCAGTACCTATGCAACAGGATGTGATGCTGACCAAAGGACAGTGCCCGGTGGAGGACAGGTCACTGTCTGTGGGTTTTCACCCCCAAGCACAATTGCAAGATACCTCAGACTCAAGGAACAACAAAAATAGGGTGATTTTACAAACAGGGGGAAACAAAAGAGCTTACTGCAGCCACAGTAGAGGCCTATCTCACCACAGACAGTGTCTGCCAGAAGTACTTACATTGTACTGGCAGAATACCAGTCACCTATCAAAAGAGATAGACAACACTGGCCAGTAGTGATGGCCACTACTGGTCCCTCAGAGGTGGTGTCAGAGACAACAATTATTAACAGCTCTCTGTGTGTTTTTAGATGACACTAACAACAAACAGCTCTTTGTGACACTAGGCCTGGGCCTTTGGTGCTCCTTTCAGGTGATGTCAGAGACAGAACCAGAGTTCCACTCTCTGACAAAGTTCTTTGGTTTCCTCAGAGGTCCACTGATGGATGCTCTTTCTTTCTTCTTTTAAGGGCGGCTGCTTTTCCTTCTTTCTTCAGAGGCCAGGAACAGAGGCTGCCTCCTCTTTTTTTTGGAGGCTGAAACAGTATCTTTTAAGAGGCTGGAACAGTGTCCTCATGCTCCCTCTTTCAGGGTGCCCCACCTACACGTCTGATTGAACCATTTAGCACCAGTCAGCTCACAGCTTGTTACTGATTGCTCCATTCTACAATCCCAGCACCACCTATAAAAGGAGCTCAAGTTGCTGAGGTCCAAAACACCTAGCCAAAGCTGGCTTGTGATGGAACAACCTAGTGAGAGGCCAGCACTGCCAGCTGCTGTCACTGAGGCAGCTCCCACCACCGAGGTGTTCCGGTATCAACATCTCCTGTACTCCTCCAACCCCTGCATTATGGCACCCTGGGCCAGAGATGTGACAGCAGCAAGAGGAGCAGCCAGAAAGACAGATCATCCAAGAAGGCCTTGACCTTTTCAGTAAATGGGAACTGTATTCCTTCTCCACAGGCAAAGTCAGGACTCTTGGTTCTCACTGGTGATAGAATAAAGTATTGACTCTACAGACGGATAGCCAGCCTACAGTTAGAGGGAGGCAACATTATGGACACCCTCCAGGAAGCAAGAAGGCAGATCTTCCTCTGTGATGTCAAGTACCTCAAGATTGTAAAAGTCTGATGTCAACACCAGGGTGACCAGTCTGAAGAGAAAAAAAGAGATGTTCAGTGTGGTGGTTTTGCTGTCTCATACTCGGTCTCCAGTTGCATTCAGCAGCACATCACCTAGAATGTCAATGGTGCCACTGGAGATTTTAGTGGTGCTACTAAAGCCTGGAAAAAGTAGGTCTTCTCAGGCCCCAGACCAGTGTTCTGAGCTAGCACAGTAACTTCACATGGGACAACATGTCCCTAATCTCAGTGAGTTCCTCTTTGATGAACACGAAGCCCACATTCCCCCGGATATGAGGCAACAGCTTCTCCAGCACTGGGTTGTTTTCCTGATGGCCTCTGCTGACCTAAGGCACTACGTTGTTCTTGCCCATCAGCAGCCTGGCCTGCCCAAGGGGCACTGGCAAGACCGCTGCTTCTGTGTGGAGTCTGCAATGAAGCATTTTGAGCAAATCCCAAAGTGGGAGGACCTTAGTAGCTGTCTTCCCAGGCATCACAGCAGTGCATCAGGACTGTCACTTAGGGTCTAAAAACTATGTCACTTTTGTGAGGGTTCCTGGCAAAAGCCAGCCTTTTTCTTAAGTGTGAATCACTTGTGTTTCTTTTATAAGATGTGGTACATATATATAATGGAATATTACTCAGCAACCAAAAAAAGAAACACATGCTTTTGCAGCAACTTGGATGGAGCTGGAAAAGATCATGCTTAGTGAGATAAGCCAGAAAGAAAGAAAAATACTGGATGGTTTGCACCACCAGGGAGGGCCCCTCTGTATGATGGACCAGGCAAGAAAATAATAAGAATAATGAACAGCCATATACCAGAGACATTTTGTGGGGGTGGAGTGGGGAATGGGATCAAAAACGGGGGAGGGAAGTGCACGGGCATGGTGATGGCACGCGGGTGACTTGGTGATGGGAAACCCATGGGGGTTACAATTGAAATGAAAAAAAAAATGTACAAAATGATGTAAAAATAAACATATATTTAAAAAGATTTTTAAAAAGTGTTTCTTTTATAACTGGTTTGCTTTCCTTTCACACAAGAAATTTTTCTAAAACGTCAACTGTTCTAAAAATAAGTTCTTATCCATGAGATACAGATATCAATATTTGACTTGCTTATCAATTATAAACGTATATAAGTTAGCCCAAGGTTATTTACATGTATTTCCCCCTTGCATAGTTGAGATTGATATTTAGTTTCACCAGATAAAATGTATGTAAGCTCCTAGTCATTCTCTATTATATTGAAATTTGAGGTCTTGAGAACCCTTTCGTTTATATGATAGGTTAAATTCCAAACTGCTTTCCTGAGGAGAGTCTAGGTCCTCCCAAGAGAATTCCCTTGGCCTACCCCCAAGCCCTCTGAGACCTTTCTGCTTTCAAAAGAAGTTGCCAGTCTTATCCCCAGCCAGCTGACCATTAATATTTATGACTGCCTTTAACTACACTCCAGGTGTCTGGCATTGAGACTATATTAATACACAGTATTTGTCAAAAATTAAATAAAAATCCTTGCATTCATGAAGCTCACATTCTTTCGGGGGAAGCAAATGAAAGAAATAAGATACAAATCGTGTTTCAAGGTGATGGATTCTATATAGAAAAATAAGGCAAAGGTGTTGGAGCGCAATTTTACATATAGATAGAAGGGAAGCCTCATGGAGATATTTGAATAAAGACTGAATGGAGGAAGGGAGCAAGTAGTGCTAAGATGCAGGGAAAGAACTATTTGAAAGGGAACAGAGGGGCCCTCCCTGGTGGCGCAATGGGTTAGGACTCAGCACTGCAAGTGAACCACAGTAGTTGCTTCAGTGCAAGTTCAATCCCCACCCAGGAGTTGATCCACATGGTGCAGCAGTTGATCCTGACTCACCCACTGCTCCCCTCAGCTGTGTACTTCATCAATCTGCCTGTTCTGCTCCCCACCCTGTCTCTGGTGAATCCTCTCACCGTCCCTGTACCCCAGTTCTGTATGTATAAATAAAACAAATGTTTAAAAAAAAGAAAAAGAAAGAAAGAAGGGGAACAGCAGTTACAAAGGTGCCAGAGCAGCAGCCTGAGTCAGTAGTCTGAGGAAGTTCAATCCAGGGCAATAAGGTACCCACATCAAAATTCTGGCCAATAACGGACCCACATTTGGTGGCAATGCCTATATATAGTACAGGTGATGGTGGATTAGACCATCTGAGCTTGTGTAAGCACACACTCATGACGTTTGCATAATGACAAAATTATTTAACAATTTTTTTTCTCAGAATATATTCCAATCGTTAAGGGATGCATTGCCGTGTGATTGTTGTTACGCTGTTAAGGAGAAGACAGATGAGGCCCGAGAGGCAATGGGAGATCAAGGTTGTCAAGCATAGAAGTGACATGATCTGACTTACATTCTTGCTGTCAGCTTGAAAACAGCAATAGTACTAGCAGGATAAAACCTAGTTAGAGACTGTTATAATGATAATGATTCAGACAAGAGATGATGAGGGTGTGGATCATGGTGGGAGAGGTGGAAGGAAAGTGAAATGGTTGGAATCTAGATATATTTTGAAATGTGGCCTGTAGAATTTGTTGGTAGGGTCACTCCCTGGTGGCGGAGCAGGTCAAGGTGCAGCACTGTAAGCGAGCCGCAGATGCCTCAATGCATGTTTGATCCCCGGCCCCAGAGGTGACCCACATGGCGCGGCAGACCTTTCCTGTCTCGTCCACTGCTCCCCTCAGTATTGTACTTTGTCAGTCAGCCTGTTCTGCTCCCCACTTTGTTTCTGATGAATCCTCCCACTATCCCTGCATCTCTGGCCTGCACCCCAGTTCTGTATGCATAAATGAATAAATCTTTAAAAAAAAAAAAAAGGAGAGAGGGCCCTCCCTGGGGGCGCAATGGGTTAAAGCACAGCACTAAGAAGCTAAAGCCACTTCAGCATGGATTCAATCCTTCCTGCCCCAGAGGTGACCACATAGTGTGGCAGACCTCTCCTAACCCGCCCGCTACTCCCCTCAGCAGTGTACTTTGTCGACCTG
>NW_004567126.1:6253436-6282993 GCF_000260355.1 Condylura cristata
AAAAAAAAAACAAGAATGATGTTTCTGTTTACTAAGGAAATGAAGACTAGCTCTTTTTGTTTTTTTAATTTGTAAATCATACCACCTATATTGAGTGCATAAAGTACATCTTAGTGTGTAATGTAGCAACCACAAAGAGCCTGGCTACTTTCCGAGTGTTTTAAGAGAATCTCAATGTCAGAAGATGTATTGGAAGATTATTTTATTCACTGGCTTAAAAAAAATTTGTACCATGACCCCAAAAAAGTAAATTTTATATCTTCAAACACACACACACACACACACACACACACACACACACACACACTAAAACAAAAAGTTTCATGAAGCAAGGAAACAAACACCCTTATCCTGTATGATGAATTCCGGTGTTTTGCTTTGAATTCCGGTAGTCATTCACCAAATTGATTTTACAAACCACCCCTCCCCCCCTCAACCATTTGAAAGCACTAATATTGCTTAATCCTTTTAGTGTGCAGATGAGGAAGCTGAACCAGAGTGGTGATGCAGGAACCAACCGGAACATAGGTCTCTGGGCTTCTGGTCAGTGAACAAGAAGTGGATGAGTCAGTTCTTTCAGCCTTTCCCATATTTTCACTTCCTTTTAAATTATGTGTTAAAGTAGACTATCCTGAACTAACTGCAGTAACTTTCTTAAATTACATGCACCTTATCGACCTACTTTATTTTCTAAGCTTAAACCTCTATAAACACAAACATAACATTTAAATTTAAATAGCAAATTATTTGTATTCAGCATGCACAATCCAAACAGACTTGAAATTAAAGTTATTTGTAGATATTAAAAGGCAACATTCAGTAATCATAAGACTAATCCATTTTAGTTCATCAGGAAGCTCATTAGCTTGTATACACACTGTATATAGGCAGTTCAACTTCACAGAGAATGATGGTTAATTTTGTTCATCTCCACTCAGTGATCCTTTGCAGAGTACCACCATGCCCTTGTTTTGGTGAGTGCTGGAGAGATAACTCAATCATAAGTTTCCTTGGTCTTCAAGAATTTATAATCTAGCAAGACAGGAAGAGAGCAAACCAAGTGCCCTATGCAATACAAGATACAGAAGATATAAGAGATACCATAGAATTGCAGAGCACTCATTGCTTAACTTTTATAGAAATAGATAAAGAAGAAATCTGGTCTCCTTGTGGATATAGATAGTTTGGCAATAACTACAAAGGAAATGTGATATTTGTTCTTAGCCTTAAAAGATTAATAGAGGGCCCGCCCTGGTGGCGCAGCAGGTTAAAGCACAGCACTGAGAAGCTAAAGCCACTTCCGCATGAGTTCGATTCCTGCCTGCCCCAGAGGTGTGGCAGACCTCTCCTGACCCACCTGTTGCTCCCCTCAGCAGTGCACTTCGTCGATCTGCCTGTTCTGCTCCCCACTCTGTCTCTGGTGAAGCCTCTCGCCGCCCCTGAGCCTCTGGCCTGTACCCCAGTTCTGTATGCACAAATAAATAAATCTTTAAAAAAAAAAGATTGATAGAAAGTTGCTGACCAAGTGAAAGGTGTATAAGGAGAAAAGGAATAGAATTGAAACATGAAAGCAAAACTTGAATATACAAGTCACATAGAAGAATTGCTGACTAGCACATGGGTTTCACATCATGAGTGGTCATGCATGGCATGATTGGTTATTTAGACATCATCTTAGGGTGACTGAAGGTACTTAATAAAGTAATTCTGGTGGCATTGTAGAATCTAAGTGGGGGAGGCTGTTACATGGATAAAATTGTATCCCTTGCAAAAGGTGTAAAGTACCTCTAGCACTTTAGACTGTGCCTTCCTTGGAAACAGTCTTTGTAGATGAGTTTAAAATGAGGCCATTATGGTGGGCTCCAATGTGACTGGTATTCTTACAAAAAGAGGAAAATTTGGACACAGACATGCACAGAGGAAGACTATGTGAAGAGACACAGGACAAGTGCCATATGAAAGTGGAGGACTAGAGAGGTACATCTGCAGTCCAAGGAATTGCAAAGATTGCCAGCAATCGACTCCAAGCTGGAAAAGAGGACTGGAACTGTCCCTTGCAGCCCTCAGAAGGAACCAACTCTCCCAACACACTGATTTTGGACTTTAAGCCTCCAAAACTATCAAACAGAAAAATTGTCATATCAAGTCGAACTACTGAAAGGCAGGAGTCCATAATGAACAAAACCTTTTATTCTATTTTAGTCAACCAAAAATAGTCCAAACGATCTCAACTTTCTTGTTAGATCTTTCCCAAAGCTAAGAATCTTAAAAAAAGTCTCACTCATTTTCTCTGGCTAAGGGCATCTAACCAAACTATGCCCTTGATCGCTCATTCAAAACTTTCTTTGGGCGGGAGTCCCAGTTTCCATTCTGTTGGCTTATAGCTATATGCTGTTCCTTCTCCCCAGCCCTTTAGGAGTTTTTGATGACCTGCCTGGTCTCCTTTCCATTTTAGTTTCTGTCCTAGGTGCTGTGTATTAGGTTACACTTTCTACATTCTGCCACCTTTAGGCTGATCCCACGTTTCCTCCACACACAGCACAAACCCTCAGCCTCCAGCTCAGATTCAGCCCCACTTGTCTAGGGAGCTAGAATTAAGCATGTATGACCATTAACCAACCTGTAAAATATAGAAAAGAAAACATGATAAGGACTATCGAGACTATATTTTTTTGACACAAAGGGAAGCCATTGACCCAATATTCCTTCTGGGCTGCTAATATTTTGTATATCTCAAAGTGCCCAGCCTATTGCATGTTCTGTCCCACTGGCCATCTTTCCTTGGTATGAAAACCTGTTCCAATTGGGCCAATTAGAGTGGAAATGGAAATAAGTTTTCCTATGAATCTAGATATCTAATGTGAAAATTGTAGCAACTCCAGTCTACCATGTGGGCTGAGCAGCAGAGAATGCTGGTTTGCAGAGAGATAAGAATTAAGCAGATGTTAAAAGGAAGTAGATATGAGAGTCAGAGACACAAACCTCCTGGGTTCCTCACAGCATTCCCTTTGCTGGTCCCACTCTCATCTGTATCTCATATCTCTGCCTGTGGATTCTGTAAGAATTTACTTGTATGCCAATGATAAAAGCACTCATCATTTTATATCACCCTACTTGGAGTTTGTTTCACAGTACCCTAACCAACAATATATATGTTGACTTTGAAATATGTATCCAACATCTAAGAAAGAGAAGAGGTGGTTGGAAATGTGGGCAAAGACTGGGGAGGGGGCTAGGAGAAGATATTATTTCTGGATAAGGGAGTATCTCAAGTGACTGGAGTAGATGAAGTCGCAGAAACAACTCAAAATGAAGGGAAAAACCAGGAAGGGGTAGGATAAATTTCTTGGGATTATCAGTATTTAATAAATGGATTACAGAAAGAAGAGTCAGTGAAGAAGTTTAAAAAGAACAGGGAAAAAAAAGGAATATTTTTTTTTTGTAAAAGCCAAGAAATAAATCTTCGGTTTGGACTTACAGAAAATTCAACCACCAGTGACTTAGGCTTTTTTTTTTTTTTCCAGTCTCAAACAAGATGTCCAGAGTTGGTTCAACCAATCAACAAATCTACTGGGAACTCAGACTCTTCCTCTCTCTCTTGCTGTTATCTTTCTCATCCAGTCTTCATTTTTTAAATAAGATTTATTTATTTATGCATACAGAACTGGGGTACAGGGTACAGGGATGGTGAGAGGATTCACCAGAGACAGTGGGGAGCAGAACAGGCAGATCGACAAAATACACTACTGGGGGGAGCAGCGTGTGTGTCAGGAGAAGTCTGCCGTGCTATGTGGGTCACCTCTGGGACTGGGATTGAACTCATGCTTAAGTGGCTTTAGCTCCTTAGTGCTGTGCTTTAACCCACCCCCTGTGCCATCAGGAGGGCCCAGTCTTCATTTTACAGTCACTAATGATTGTTACATATTCCGGATAGGATGGAAAAGGAAAGGAGAAAGGGTAAAAGGCAATAAAGTGGGGCCAGCTCCTTATCAGAAAAGCAAAAACATTACCAGAAGTCCTGCTTACCTCTCAATGGTTAGAGCCCTGCCAATTGGCCATAACTAACTGAAGGAGGACTAAAAGAAAGCAGACTGTGGACAGAAGTTGGATCAGCCAATCTTTCTTTAACAATAGGGTATAATCAACAAAAGCTGCAGCAAGCGAAAGAAGAGTGATGACTAAAGACAGCTGATGAGGAATGGGAATGGGCGGGGAATATTTGATAAAAAGTCCCTGGCAGTTTTATCAAAAACAATTTCAGGAAGTATATTAGGTGTGGAGAGAACTGTTGAAGACTAACAAGTGAGTGGGTGAGAAGTGAGAACAGATGGTTTTTCCTGATGTTTGAAAAGGAGAAAAATAGAAAAAGCAAAAATCTAAAGGGGAGGCATAGTAGAAATGCCTTGTTTCGTTTTTGAAGTGCTGATTCTTGAGCATCTTATAGCCTGAGGAGTAGACACCTTAGGAGAAGTCGAGATTTAGGATGTAAATGCTAGGAAATAAAGATTATCTGTTGGGAGCAAATCCAAAAACGTTGGGTGACAGAGGGTCAAAGACCTTCTTGAAGGTGAAGATGAATATAGATAGTATAAGTCGGATGTCGGCATGAAAACAAAATTGTTGAAAATCCTATTTTGCAAAAATAACTTTAAAATTATTTAAGCTGTAAAAGATAAATCTTGAACCCATGATCCAATATGGAAAAAGTAATAAGTCACCAGAATTCAGGGTCGTGGCCAGCTCGAGTCCACTTGAGGATTTTTCTGACTTAGAGTGGATTTTTCTGACTTAGAAGAATGGGAGCTTTTATGAGCCTCTCAGCATTTCACTTTTTTCCCTCCTACCCTTCCCGGGCTGGAGGACCCTAGAGAGCATGGAGACGTTACTTGGCATGTTTCTCTCTCTTCTGCGGTATACTGAAAGCAGCAAAGAGATGAGTCATGCCCAAAGCCCTCGTTAAAAGCATCCAGAACTTGCTCGGCAGATGTATTTGGACCCTGCTCTCAACAACTTCACCTAAGAACGCCTTGGTGTAGCACTCAGGAAAGCTAGGGAGCAAGAAACCGCCAAGTGGAATATTCAGAAATCTGGGACTCCGGTGGTCGCGGAGCAGTTCAAACCTACCGACTCAGAGAGCATCAATCGCCTCCGCGACTTCAAAATCAAAGCCCGACCAGTCGTGGGTAAAATAAATGATTCTCACTTTCCATTGGCTGACTCTCCCGAGTTGAACCCTTGCTTCATTTTCATTGGTTGCTTTTGCTGTCACATCTTCTCGCCACGCCTACGTTCTCCTGGGCACCCAGTGAGTTTCGGGGAAGAGAGATTTGTGGTGGTCGGGGCGGGAGTTCACGGCCTATTCCCCCTCCCTGCGCCTCGGCCCGCACCCCGCCCCGTGGTCTGAGGCGCCGCCCCTAGCTCGACCGGGCCCCGCCTCTCCCGCCAGTGAAGGCGGGGACCAGGCGGTGCCGCAGCTGCAGGAATATGCTGGAAGCCGGGCGGACGCCCGGGAGGTGCTGAAGGGACAGTTCCCGCCGCCGAACTTGTCTGGTGGAGGGAGGGCAGGTGGGGCAGCCCCCGGAGTCGGCGGGACGCGTGAGCCATGGAGACCATCTGGATCTACCAATTCCGCCTCATCGTGATCGGGGACTCCACCGTGGGCAAGTCGTGCCTCCTGCACCGCTTCACCCAGGGCCGCTTTCCGGGGCTACGCTCCCCTGCTTGCGACCCCACCGTCGGTGTGGACTTCTTTTCCCGCCTGCTGGAAATCGAGCCCGGCAAGAGGATCAAGCTGCAGCTCTGGGACACGGCAGGACAGGAGCGGTTCAGGTAGGGCCATGGCACGAGGATCCCAGGGGCCGTGACGCCTGCCCGGGCGCCCCTTCCCCAGGCGCTGCCGCACCGCGCTGGTGAGGAGAGGCTCCGGTACTTCACTCTCGAAAGTGCAAACACCCCATTCTCGCATCCCCTTTGCCCCTCCTCTTCCAAGGGCGACTTCCTCCTCCGCAATATCTCACTTCTTTCTTTGGCGCCCACTTCCTGCGCCCCCTTTCTGGCATCCCTTTCCCGCCTGAATTGGGGTCACCCTCACCATATGACCCTTCCCCTCAACTCTCCATCCCTCAGGGTATTTGATCCCCAACTCTTCAACTCCCCAGTTGCCTTCTGTCCAAACTAAAGGCCCCTCCCCGCACACACGGAGACTCAGCCACCCTTCTCCAAGTTCCTCATTTCCTCCCCTTGTCAAGTCACTTCCCCTTATGCTGTAAGGTACAGTTGCGGGGTAGGATTTCCAGACGTGACAGATCAATTTTTAGCTTCACAAGCAACTGGTGCTTACTGCATGAGCTCATCGGGCATCGTTCTGACGGAAATGGATGCGGTGATGATTTGAACACCTCACAGCAAGCACCCTTTGAGGTCTTCGGAAATATTGGGCCGTGCGCCTTGCAGAGGTGTCTTGTACAAGACCAGATATAACTGGCACAACTAAAGGGGGTTTTGTTTGTTTGGGGTTGAGTTATCTTTAGACGTTTGTCACCATTGTTGCGTTGGTGGAAAAATATAAATACTAAAATTTGTCAGGAACTTTTCCCGTGTTTTATTAATAATAGGTACTAAAATTTAGAGGGCGATTACAGATTAGAAAATTCATTTTTAATAGGAAAGTAAATTTCCAAATAACCTGTCTCACTCAAAAATTCATTGAGATCCTGAAGCATTTTACAAAGGTGACTCTTGTTATGTAAATAGCAATTACATGCATTCTCTGATAGTTTAGACTGAACCAGATATAAAGCACACTTGAATTTTGTGGACTCAAGGCTACTCTTTTTTTTAGAAGAAGGATAGAAATCTGATTTACTGTAGTTTTGGGGGAGAGGGCTTCTAAGATTGCATTATAAATTGGCACTCATCTAAGCAAGCATTTTACAGTGTTCAGCAAGTACTTGGCTTCCAAAACCCAGTTTTCCAGAAAGGGACTTCCCACACATGGTTACCCCACACCCCAGCCAGCATCCATTCTTCATGATATCAGCTTACTACTGTGAGGATGTTCCAAGAATTAAAGTCTTGGCTTCCATTCCCAGCTGTGACACTGATTCATAGAGATAGTAAGTGAGCTGCTTGACTTGCTTAGTTTTCCTGTGTATAAAGTGGAAAGATGATAAGGCCTATCCTTCTGAGAGGTGTTAGTGATTATTGATTTGAATTGCAGAATACCTAGAACACCTTGAATACGTTCTTTTCCCTTTTCAGGTAGTCTTCAATGAAAAGATTTTTTGAGCTTCTGGCTCCTCATCTATAAAATGAAGGAGCCATTAGGATCTCTAAGATTCCTTACATTTTTGCTATTCTGAGGCTGAATGTAAATTCCTTCCCTTCTGCTCTGAGAGATGCACTTTAGATATGTCATGGTCAGGAGAAAGCATTTATAGAAATGCTTGCTCTACCCTGAAATGAATAGAATGAAAACAGTTTCTTTATGCATTAAGTTTCTAGCAACTCCTTGCATTGCAACGGCAAGAAACATAAAATCGTACTGTTTCTAATGCTCTCATTAAGGGTAACTCCTCATTATTGACAAAAATTAAGAATAATTAATTTGTTAGATTTTAAAGACCTTTCTGCTAAGTAGATCATTGTTTCTTCATGCATTTAAGAAAATGGTAAATAGTCATTCATTTTTATATACATTATTAACACAAGACAGTAACAAAAACATTTAGGGAATGTTTACTGACAACCAGTGGTACTTTATTTTGTTTGGCTCTTTACCAAAGATATATTCATAAATACATACATATTTCAGTAGCTACCTCCAATGCTATTGTCATTTAGCTGGGTGTTTCATCATAAAATTGCATCTAAAATAATTACCATTAAATCATTCTGTATCTTTCTTCAAGATAATCCAAACACTTATTTTGAGTAATAGAAAGCCTTGCACATTTTATTTCATAGAAAGGTACTACAGTTCGGGCCCTCCCTGGTGGCGCAGCGGGTTAAAGCACTGCACTAAGAAGCTAAAACCACTTCCGCATGAGTTCGATTCCCGCCTGCCCTGGAGGTGACCACATGGCGTGGCAGACCTCTCCTGACCCGCCCGCTGCTCCCCTCAGCAGTGTACTTCAAAGATCTGCCTGTTCTGCTCCCCACTCTGTCTCTGGTTAAGTCTTTCGCCACCCCTGAGTCTCTGGCCTGTACCCCAGTTCTGTATGCACAAATAAATAAATCTTTAAAAAAAAAAAAAAAAGAAAGGTACTACAGTTCATGAAGACACATCCCTGTCATTAGTTATGACCATGCCACTAGAAATTTGTGAAAGACATTGTAGGTTTTTTGGAAATTGGATCTAAGTTAACAAAAAGAACCCTACTCTAGGCACTAGCTGGAAAGCTTCAACAAATAGGTTACAAAACAAAATAGTGAACTGATACTTCTGACCATAATTAGCCTTCATTTCCTCCCTTCCTCCTGCCCCAGTTTTATTGATGTGTAGGCAAAGTTTTAGTTTTTCAATGTCCAGGTAGTCTGGTAGACAACAACTACTTGCAAATATAAAAGGAACAAAGTTAAAGTGAAGAAGGTATAGAAAAATAATGTATATATCTACATAGCATTCATTGTAATATACCCAACATTTTTATTACCAGAGCTGTTTTAGTGAGAATAAATGTAAATTGCTGAGATTAAAAAGGCTCAGAATTACAGTGCCTTCATAGAGACAGCAGTGTACTCCAGTGTAAGCATCTCAAAGTGAGCACTCCACACTAGTGGGTGGCCTCTGCCTTCTGTCAGATGTCTTCCCTTCTACTTTTCTGCCATCCGCAGGACATGGGCCCTATCTGTGTGGACAAAGCTGAGTTTGGACAGGAAGTCATTTGTGTATTCCAACTACATAGCTTTGTAGTAGAAGGAAGTTTTGTTTGTTTTTATTCACTAAAAAACTGGGTTGCAGGCATGATATGTGTCAGTATAAGGAAGAGGTAAGAAAAGCTCTAAATCAATGTTCCTTTGAAGCCAGTAAGGTCAACCAATATGGTACAACTTTCTCAAGCCTTTAGTTCCTTGGAGAGAATTAGACATATGACCATACTTAGACCAGGTAATCACATGCCCAGGAAAAAGGAAGATGGATTAGACATTGGAGGGACTAACAAGCACCACTTTTAACTTTCTATCATCGTAGTAGAAGCTGAGCCAGCAAGGAATTCAGAACATAGTGGAGCACAGTCTTGATAAGGATAGCTATTGGAAGGGCTGGAGGGATGGGGAGCATCAAACGTAGAGTAGAAATTTTTAACTATCCCCTATAGAAACATTTAAAGCAACATGTAGGGAAAATGAGAGAAAGATCAACCTACTTGCTGCTACTTGCTGTAAGGAATGTCAAGCCTCAAGGCTAATTTGGCCTTAGATTCGTGTTGTATGACCTTTGGTATGAGATCATTCCACCTGTTAGTTTGGAAACCAGAGGTTGGTGTCCTCTTAGTGCTTCCACAGAACACTTAACCCTGTGATGCCTTCTAGAAGATGAGTTCTGGGAACCCAGGCATTCCATACAGCACTGGCTTAGATAGCGCCATCAAAGGAATTCTGATAGGAATAAGAACTACTGCCACAAAGAAATCTGCTAACTCTGATTAAACTAGCATTTCCCAAATTCATTTGAGGATCACTTTTATATTGTGAAAACCTATGCTGATTACTGTTCTTTTTGGAGTATAATTTAGGAAAAGCTTCCTTGACAAGTTGCTTAGTCATATTTTTAGAACAGAAACACTAACCATTTCAAGTTTGGACCTGTGAAGATTAGTTAAACAGCAATTAACTTAGCAAAGGGTTCCTGCAGGCTGTGAGGATGGCCCTCCCACCCCAGGCTCCATGCCCAGCTCCCAAGCCTGTATGGTATTGGGCTGTTCCCAACACCTGTCCCCATTTCTTCATGTCTTTTCCTCTAGATCCTCTTCTGCTCTGTACTTTTGTCTCCCCGTACGCTTTATACCTCCTTCAATGTCTGTATTTTCCCTTTATCCTATTCATCTGTTCTGTCCTTACTCAAACTTTCTCCCATCTCTCTTTTCCTTTCCTTCCTTTTTATTTTAAGATGTCTCCATGCTCTCTCATTTCCTTTTAGCTTCTCTCTATTTATTCCCCTGGCTCCCTTAAGTCTGTTTTCTCCTCTGCCCTGGAATTATTCATATGAAGTTAATGTTTAAAAGGGGCTTAATTTATGTCTTCTGTTCTTAATTTAAAAAAACAAGTGATAAGAACATTTTATATTTCACCTTAAAAGATATTTTTTAATGCTTAAACTAATGGTCTCGCTTTTAAGGACCCTTGTTTGATCCCCTCTCCTTATTTGTGGTTCATGGTCTTAATAGACAAAAAAAAAAAATTTCTAAGCCTGGATGGGCAATTTCATAATTGCATAGGTAATAAAAGAGACTCCCACAATTAGGATATACTCAGAAAGAATTCTGTGTCCAACCAAATTGATGTTCCACTGTGAAAGCCAGATAAGTCATCAAATACTCAAGATTTCAAAATATCACTTCATACAATTTTTGGAGGAAGCTACTTGAAGATGTAAACACATGCACGCACAAGAACTTAGAAGACATGAGATCTGGGGAACAGGAGCTCTGTCTTTAAAGAAAGGCAAAGGAAATGCCTAAGAAGTTGAGGAAGGGAGCCCCTAAGATAAAATCTCTGCAACAGACACCAGAGACAACAGGCCAGATTGGAGCTGGGCTAATGATTGTAGGTAAGGTGTCCTCAGGAAGATGAAATCAATAGAACAACTTACAAGGAGAGACTTTCTGAAAGGAGGCACAGAATTTGGGGGTTGGGGGCCCTCCCTGATGGAGCAACGGATGCAGCAGGATGCAGCACTGCAAGCTAGTCGCAGCCGCTCTAGTGTGAGTTCGATCCCTGGCCCTGGAGGCGATTCACATGGTGCAGCAGACCTCTTCTGTCTTGCCCACTTCTCCCCTCAATAGTATACTTCCTAAATCTGCCTACTCTGCTCCCCATTCTGCCTGTGGTGAACCCCTCACAACCCCTGCACCTCTGGCCTTTACCCCAGTTCTGTATGCATAAATCTTAAAAAAAAAAAAAAGAATTTGGGGGTTGACTATTGAGCATGAGGTGGGAGATATAAAAAAAAAAAGAATGAAAAGTGACTCTTAATGCTTGGTCATAACAGGTGCTTCTTCTGGACATGGGAGGAATATATCACCTGTTCCTCTTATTCCTTGAATCATGTGATTGAGTCACATGCCAGTGGATTTGAGCATAAGTCACATGTAGTTTCAAATACAGCACCAATTCTTTTACTTTCCTCTATCAAGAGATGCATCCTTTGTTACTTCAGCATAACTTGGTACATCTTGACTGACACGCAAGATAAATGTTAACTGTAAGGAAAAGAAGCCACAGTTTAAGTAAGTAAACTATGTAAACTCAGCAGTGAAAAGTATTTATACAGTCAGAGTAACACTAATGCAAGAAATGATCTTTCTAAAGGTATTATGGAAAAGATATTGGCAAGGTGGGGAAATGAGAAAGATAAAGATGTATACAGAAAGTGTACATGTGGCTCTGATAAAAACACAAACTTAGAAAAAGAAAGAATAGAATCTATTCAAATGGCATAAAAATAAAAACTGAATAATTTCAGAATCACATCGTTAGATGACTGTTTATGCCATTTAGAAATTTGTAAGGATTGTTAAGCAATTATCTTGTTTTTGTCATATTCTTCTTTTGTATCTTAGGAATTCAACAGAATAATTGTTAAAAGAAATGACAAAAACATAATCTTTTGTAAAAAAAAAAGCCTTGGCACAGGACCATTTTGCCACATGGATATGTATATAGTAAAAGCTTTTTAAAAGTTAAAAAGAAAAGAAACTTGTAAGGGGTTTAGGAAGCTTGTGTAAGAGACAGGAGATGTGTTAGAACGAGAGATGTTCCCAGAGCTCTTATCACTTAGGAATTTACAAGGATTTAGGAGTTTTGCGCCAGGAATCAGGAGCAGAGACCAAAATATGTCTTTCTTATTGTTTCACACATGCCAAATAGAAAATAATCACCCTTTCTAAATCAGCTTGCAGACAATTAGCAAGATGGGAAACATTTCTCATTAATTTCCAAATGAATGATTTCAGTCTCAATCTTTATACATTACTTGTTCTGCCTTCCAGCATTCCTGCAGAGTACAAAGTGAATTACTACCAATTTAAATACTGTAGTTCTTTTAGAAAATGTGGATGACTTCATCTATTTGCTTATAGTGTGGCCGTTATTCAGCCCATTTCTCCCCTCTTGGCTTCATAAATTCTTCCTGTCCCTAAAGAAGGGTGAGAAGCTTTTTTTGTATTTCAGTTATTCTCCCCATTGCTCAGCATTGTGTGTTGCCTGAATGCAGACTGACAGAGTAGGAACTTTTTAGTGTATTTACTCCTTTTTAAATATCAGTTGGACTCATAGGGATACAGTCACCCATAAACTGACCAAGGTCCTTGGTCTTGTGGAGCTTGTCTTCTAAGTGGGGGGAATAAGGCTATTCCCCAGCTAGAATGCTGAGGAAACTGTACAGAATGTCAACATGGGTTCATTACTGCAGAGAAAAACTGAGTATAAAAGGTGAATAGAGCTTCCTGGATGTGGTGCGAAAGCGTCATGCTCACAAAGTGATGATCTGTCAAAAAAGGTACCCATAGATTCTTCTTGGTGGCCTGGGGGTGGGTTCTCAGTGCTGTCACCACTGTGGCCTGGGTTCCATCCCCGGCCAGGGAGCTACCCCACTTGGCACAGCATGAGACCTCTCCTGTCTTGCCTGCTGCTCCCCTCAGCAGTGTAGTTCATCAGTCTGCCTGTTCTGCTCCCCACTTGGTCTCTGGTGAATCCTCTCACCATCCCTTGTACCTCTGGCCTGTGTGCCAGTTCGTCTATGCAAAAATTAATGAATAAATAGATATATTTTTTAAAGATTTATTTATTTATTTGTACAGAAACTGGGGTACAGGCCAGAGATGCGGAGGGTGAGAGAATTCACCAGAGACAGAGCGGGGAGCAGAACAGGCAGATCGATGAAGTACACTGCTGAGGGGAGCAGCGGGCGGGTCAGGAGAGGTCTGCCACGCCATGTGGTCACCTCCGGGGCAGGCGGGAATCGAACTCATGAGGAAGTGGCTTTAGATTCTCAGTGCTGTGCTTTAACCCGCTGCGCCACCAGGGAGGGCCTAAATAGATATTTTTAAAAACTAGAAAGGTGCCCATAGGGAATTGATTTACATATTAGTGAGAATATGGCCCAAAAGATCTTCTCTGTAGTTCTGTAGCCTCTACAACCATGGACTTGATGTTTGACAGAAAGCTTGTAACTTTTTAACAATATCTTAAACATTTTTTTATTAAGGTAACACTGGTTTACCACTATGTGTATTTTGGGGGTGTAGGTTCACACATTCTTCACATGTATGTTAACCATACCACACCCACCACCAAAGGCCCACTAGTCCTCCCAAGCCCCTTCCCTCTTTGGCCACCACCCCCCACCCTCAGTTCTACAGTCAGATCTCTTAAGTTTTGTTTGTAACTTTACTTTGTTTTCTTTATACTCCACATGTGTGAAATCATCCAGTATGTATCTTTCTCTGCACTAATTTCTCTGAACATTTCCCCTCCAATCCCATCCATGTCCTCACAGATAGCAAGGTTTCATATTCAAAAAAGAATTTTAGTGTTTGTGTACAGAGAGAGATGTCTCAAGTTCCAGATCTTAGGCCAGAGCAGGGACAGTTGTGTTCCTGTCAGTGATGAAAGGAGGGGAGACTTGTGTTTCCATTTCTTGAAAGCAGTCCTGAGGGTTTGGCTTACAAGTGAAGCAGGTAAGTGATTCATGAGTGCCTCTCCGGAAGGGCAGCGGAATGCAGTGTCCTGGTGAAAAGAGGCTTTCCAAGGCTAATGTATTCAGAAGCTGCCTGCTGCCCGCAAACAGCCTTGTCCTTCTGTCCTTTCAATGCCTATTGTTCCATTGGCAAAAGCTGCAAGAAGGGCACTTCCGGGGCGGAGCATCTGGTCTCTTCTACCTAAATAAATCCCCAAGTGCTCTGTATGCTGGTGTTTTTTTGTTTTTTTTTTTTTTAAAGATTTATTTATTTATTCATATAGAACTGGGGTACAGGCCAGAGATACGGAGGGTGAGAGGATTCACCAGAGACAGAGCGGGGAGCAGAACAGGCAGATCGAAAAAGTACACTGCTGAGGGGAGCAGTGGGCGGGTCAGGAGAGGTTTGCCACACCATGTGGATCTCCTCGGGGCAGGCGGGGATCGAACTCATGCGGAAGTGGCTTAAGCTTCTTAGTGCTGTGCTTTAACCCGCTGCGCCACCAGGGAGGGCCAACGCTGCTGTTTTTTTTAGGAGGCCTGAGCACATGCCAAGTTCATAATAACAAGTACAAAGATCTTGCCTCTCAGAGAAAATTTTGTATACAAGTGCCTATCTAGAATAAATCTGTGAACATTCCAGAATCTCTGGACTTTGGGCTACATGTGACAATAGCATCTTGTTTTCAGTATTTCCCAGGAAGCTAGGTAACTGTTTAATTTGAGATTCCATTCGCATGCGCTGGAACCTTAGTAATCACGTCATCTTGTGTCAAAAAGATTCCAAAATTCCTGAGGCATGTCATTGGCACTTAATTGCAATGTCCATATATTAAGTAACTTGTTTTAAGTGTAAGGAAAACTACAGTGCTCTCATATTATTTCAGGGAAAAAAATTAAAAAGGAAAGTTAAAACTGTTCATATAGGGAAAGCCTTCATTTTTCTTTTCTATTCTGAAACAAATATACATATGGGGGCCTTCCTGGTGGCTTGGGATTAAGTCTCAGCACTGTCACCACTGTGGCCTGAGTTCCATCCCCAGCCAGGCAGCTGACCCACATGGCACAGCACACTTCTCCTGCCTCACTCTCTGCTCCCCTCAGCAATGGATTTCAGTAGACCTGCTTGTTCTGCTCCCCACTGTGTCTCTGGTGAAGCCTCTCATAGCCTGTGCCTCTGGCTTAACCCCAGTTCCTCTGTGTGTGTGTGTGTGTGTGTGTGTACATATACATACGAGGATAAACTTTACAGATGGTGGATAAAGAAAATATGTTAAATAAGTACAACTATATGGCCCTAAGAAAGAAGAAACGCCTGTTATAGGCCACAACATGGCTGAATTTTGAGAATATTATGCTAATGGGATAAGCCAGTCACAGGACAAATCTTCATGCTACTTAGGTACAGTGCTTAGAGAGGCTGAACTCAGAAGAAAAGTAGAATAGAAGAAAGTCATGGCTGCCAGAGGCTGGAAGGAGAAGGAGGTGAGGAGTTGCTGTTGATTATGTATGGAATTTCAGTTACATAAGATGGAATCCTAGCAATCTGCTTACAACTTTATACTTACACAATACTATACACCTAAGAGATTTGTTAAGAGTGTTGACCTCTTGTTTTTAGCACCATTAAAAAAAAAAAACAATGAATTTTGGCTTCATAAAGTTATGTTATGAAATATTTGTGATTAGTTTTGCCTAAATCATTCACAAAATATATGCAAACACTACCAAGGAGGTCTTTGGTTGCCAACAACAAAGCCAACTTGAAAACCCAAAGCAAAAATGAAAGTTGCTGGAAACATGTCTAAGACACTGGAAACAGTCAAATAGTCAGGAAGCTGCAGGGACCAAGTATGGTATGAAACAAAAGACCTCAGGAGTTCAGAGCAGCAAGAACCACAGGAGCCAGTGTGACCCCCACTTTGCAGTTGTCCCCTTTTTGCCTGCAGTCTCAGCTATTGTCAGTAGCTGCACCACGGAACTCTCTAGGGGAAAGCATTTCTCCTTTAGATGCTAAAATCTTTCCATCAGCAGAGGATAGAGTCATGGGGATTAAAAGCAACAAAAGTGGAATTGTGAGAGGCACAATTTTCACCCCACTTTTGTTCCCATCTCATAGTTTCTGTTAATGGGGAAAAACACTGTCAACTCTGTTCCTCAGTAGCTCAGAACATACATTATATATCCCAAAGGACCATGCCAAAATCATACCAGGTGTCATTTCCTGGGTGTGGGTATGTGAAGCTTAGTAACCCCATCACAGTTTGTCCAGTGTTGTCCTGCTCTTGTCTACCTTGAAAGGAGCCTTGTACGCTACCCCCACAATCTAGGGCCAGATGTCTGTGGGTGACCACGACATAATGAACCAGGGAATCCCATGGCAGAACTCATGTCTTCAACTCTTCCTTCATTAAGTGAATTGCACCAAAGTGTGTGATATCATGAATCTCCAGAAGACATTCCAGAAGTTTCTGGATGGTGAATGCTAAAATGGCCTAAGTCCACAGTAATGCCTATTATGGGGAAGAACATAGCAGAATGGTTCCCCTAGAGTAGAGTCCCCTAGCCACGAAGTCAGCAGTCCCCTAGCTGCTGAAAATTGGCAATAACAGTCCAGGTAAGAGAAAATCTGTTCAGCCCACTCAATCCCACCGCCTCTGCTATAACCTCTTTGCTTGAGGTCCAAACTGGGGTAAAAATGCTTGCGGGTAACTACTCTATTGCATTGATTATTGGGCCCACCAGCCTGAGAAGCACTGTAGCCAGACAAATCAGCCACACTTCCTTCTGTGGAAGAATCTAGCAAAGTAGAAGGAACGGTACCTTCAGCTCTCTTTTGTGGAAAGAGGAAGGTTGAATGGAAATTCCATTTATGCCCTATAATAGAAGCCTAAACCTGAGGAAAGTTTCTCCTGATATCAACAGTTCAAGTCCCCACTTGGAACCAGTGATAATGAATTCATAGTGACACCAGCCTGCCTGGTTGAATAATTTTTCCCAGGAACACATAGCTGCATGCTGACAGTTCAGAGGTAGGACTGGAATATGGCACAAGGAGAAGGGCTAAGGGTTCAGATATTTCCAAGAGGACAATTATAATGATGTCTCATAGAATTAAGATATGGAGGGAGGTAAAGCCAGGGGGGTTATAATGGATGGAAATTGACGGAGTTGGTCAAGAGACAAATCTTTTTTTTGTTTAGAGATTTATTTATTTATGCTTACAGAACTGGGGTACAGGCCAGAGGTGTGGTGGGTGAGAGGATTCACCAGAGACAGAGTGGGGAGCAGAACAGGCAGATCATTGAAGTACACTGCTGAGGGGAGCTGTCGGTGGGTCAGGAGAGGTCTGCCAGGCCATGTGGGTCAGCACCCTGGCTGGGGATCGAACTCATGCTGCAGTGACTTCAGAGAACTTCCTAATGCAGTGCTTTAACCCCTTGCGCCACCAGGGAAAACCCAGGAGACAAATCTTAATGGAACTAAGGAATTATCACAGTGAAAATGTGCTGTAAACAGTAAGATTTTTGTCAAATCATGGACTGCAAATTTGCAGTTTTGGAAGTAATAAATATTTCTTATGATGAAAAGGAAGTGGATGATGAGAAAGGCAGAGTGGAGGAGCCAGTTTGTTAGAGATGGTGATGTCAAGAACAGGTGACATCACACCACATAGCCAAATGGATGCTTCAATCAGTGCAAGCAAATGACAGAAAAGCAAAGCTGAGTGCTTCGGCCGCAGGACATGGGAGATGACCCAGCAGCTGGCAGATGACAACAGATGAGAACCAGATGGCATAAACTCAAAGAAGCTGGAGGGATGTTTACAGAAGGGCTTGGGAGAGAATAATTTTATGTAAGAGAACTGGGGAAGCAGAAAGTACCTCCTCCTGCTCTGGGTGACATGAGGCCACCGCTGGGGAAAGTGTGTCCCCAGAAACCAGCTCTTTTCAGTAGAGGCAAAAAATGGAGGACACATCTGAGAGGAGACTTTGACAATAAGATTGTAGAAACAGCCATTTTTTTTATAATCAAAATTAGCTCTTCTGCTTGGAAAGGGCAAAGAGGTTGCTAAAAGCTTTTGGTGCTGGGATTATGGTGATGGCACACGGGTGACTTGGTGATGGGAAACCCGTGGGGATTACAATTGAGATGCAAAAAAATGTACAAAATGATGTAAAAATAAACTGTTGTAAAAAAAAAATTCACATTAAAATACTTCTACATTTAAAAAAAAAAAAAGCTTTTGGTGCTGATCCATTCCTAAATCACCCTCACCATCACACTGGGTATTGGGGCACATATCCCCTTTACAGGTCTTCCCAGATGGTAGTCTCATAACTCAATTCACCCATAATATAGATGAGACCAGACTGACATCCTTCACTTAGTCTCCCATCTTCATCCTTCCCTCCATCTCAAACTCTGCCCTCACCAAACCTTTCTCTGTGTCTTTTTTTTTTTTTGAGATTTATTTATTTATGCATACAGAACTGTGGTACAGGTCAGAGGTGTGGAGGGTGAGAGGATTCACCAGAGACAGAGTGGGGAGCAGAACAGGCAGATCGAGGAAGTACACTGCTGAGGGGAGCAGCGGGAGAGACAAGAGAGGTCTGCTGTGCCATGTGGGTCACCTCTGGGGCCAGGGATCCAACCAGCACTGAAGCGGCTGCCGCTAGCTTGCAGTGTTGTGCTTTAACCCACTGCGCCACCAGGGAGGGCCATCTCTCTGTCTAGTTTTAACCACAGTGATGTAATAATTATGCTATTAAACACTTAAAAACAAATAATCCTAAAACAGTGCCAGAAGGCCGGTCAGGAGAGGTCTGCCACACCATGTGGTCACATCCGGGGCAGGCGGGAATCTAACTCATGCGGAAGTGGTTTCAGCTTCTTAGTGCAGTGTTTTAACCCGCTGTGCCGCCAGAGAGGGCGGAACCACTCTTTTTTTTAATGATGTGTTTATTTCTGCATACAGAACTGAAGTACAGGCTAGAGGTGGGGGGGATGAGAGGATTCACCAGAGAGTGAGAAGCAGAAAAGGCAGATGGATGGAGTGAAATACACTGCTGAGGAGAGTAGCAAGTGAGACAGGAAAAGTCTGCCATGCCATGTGGGTCACCTCCCTGGCCAGGGATCACACTCCTACACAGCTGATAGGCAGTGCTGTGCTTTACCCATTTTGCGCCACCAGTGAGGGCCCCTGACTCACAACTTCTAATGAAATCTCATCAAGGTTTCCAGATTTTATCTTGGTGCTATTGTTTGTTAGAGGGGTAAAAGACCAGCTTGTCCCTTTATGACTCTTTCTCTATTTCTCTTTCAGGTCAATAACTCGATCTTACTACCGCAATTCGGTTGGTGGATTTTTAGTATTTGATATTACTAACCGCCGGTCTTTTGAACACGTGAAAGATTGGCTAGAAGAAGCAAAACTGCACGTGCAGCCATTTCGGATAGTGTTTCTGCTGGTGGGACATAAATGTGATCTAGCTTCACAACGTCAAGTCACAAGGGAAGAAGCTGAAATACTGTCTGCAGACTGTGGTATGAGGTATATAGAAACCTCAGCAAAAGATGCCACAAATGTTGAGGAATCCTTCACCATCTTGACAAGAGAGATTTATGAACTGATTAAGAGGGGAGAGATTTGTATTCAGGATGGTTGGGAAGGGGTTAAAAGTGGGTTTGTTCCTAACACGGTGCATTCCTCTGAGGAAGCTGTGAAGCCCAGAAAAGAGTGCTTGTGCTGACTTCCCTCAGGCCAGAGGGCTAAGGGGAGCAGAGAAAGGGCTTTCATTCCTGGAGAAATGCCCATTCTCAGCAACCTTGCACTGAAAGCACCCAGAGAAGGCTAAGCACCCGAGAACACTCCTTTGTTCAGGTGTTTGATTCAGGGCGTTGTGCTGATTTGTTCCACTACCATTTGTGGTAGCTCATGAAATTCTCTGGCAAAACAGACAACTTTTCCTTGAAACTGGGGTAGCTGCAGAATTACCCGTTTTCATTTTTTAGCAACAGGCTGACCTTAATGTCCAAATATGTCAGTGTTACTCACTTTCCTTGACAGGTTTGGAATGGATTTTTTGTGCACTTCTGTTCAGCTTGAAAAGATTTTTATAAGAAAATACAGTCTCTTGAGTGAATTTATGAATATTGAATAGTGAGGTGGACTTAAAAGTGTATTGTTCACTTACAAAGTCAACAAATCTCAGAGATGTCAACTGGGACTGACATCGTGGTTCCTTGTTTAAAGACCATGTTTTTAGCCATTCCCTGAAGTATTTATTCCTCTCTTAATTTTGCCTAAACACAAGAAAAATCAATTTTATGCTCATTTTTGTTCTCTGATTTCTTGCTCTTGAGAATTTTGTTTTATAAAAGATATCTAAGGATCAAAGCAAAATATTTTATCACAAATATTTATAAAAATTAAAAAGAAGGTGCACTATCAGCAAAAAGTTTTGACTTTGTAGTGTACTATCTTACTGAAACAAGAAAAACAAATGTATTTATATACTGACATTTTCAGAGAGTTAATGCAATTTACCTTGAATTATTGTCTAAACTATCAATGTAGGGAAAAACAGAATTTTTTTTTTTTAGTAGTAGCTTTTTGTCCAAGTAAATTTTCAAACTTTCCCATTTTCAATAGTAGAAGAGATTTTTCTGGGCAAGGGAAATCGGTTGGATGTTTGATATACTTAGCATTCCAGTTACATTTTCCACCTCATCTGTAGAAGTAAAAGTAGTATAATGAGTTAAAGCTCTAAGATGATTTGTTTCCTAACTTTTAATTCATAGATTGAATTCCCCTCTTGTAAGGGACATTGATTATAATGTGAAGTATTTTACAATGTACTTTTCTATTCTGTTTTGGAAACCATTTTTTATCACATGACACCAAAAGCAGCTGCCTTTTTGGAATCAAAACATTTTTACTGTATAACTAAGTTGCTTCATATCTTTGCAAAATCGAAGTGGTATAGTAGAGACAATATTTAATGAGAAAATCAGAAAACCACACTCCTCTTTGCAATACCATGATTCACACACTGGAAAGTTATGACATAAACATATCCAGGCTTCCCTTCTCTCACCAGTACAATTGTATTTTATGGAATCATTTTGACAATCAAATGAATCACATAAAAAGCTTTGTACATAGGAAAAACATTATGCAAGTGTGAGTTTGATACCAGCTGTTCTTGGGCATACTATTATAATTGCAATAGATGAGAATTTCCTTTGTTCGTCGTTCATCTTCTTTCCTTTTTCCTTTCATTCTCATAGAGAGGGAGCAAAAGGAGATGCATGGACCTGAGGAAGTTCTCAGTTTGATGCATAACCTCTGTTCCCTCACCTGGAAACAGCTGCTCCAAAGTAGAAGAGAGAGGGAGGACATTCTCAGGAGACTGAGTTCAAGCAAAAGTCATGTTTATATGTGGCTTTTGTGTACCTTTTAAGTCTTAATGTTTAAATACTTGCGCATTTTGTAGGTTTCTGTAAGTATTTTTAATCGTGCTTCTGGAGAGGCAAATATAAATTATAATAGCACTATAACATTATTGAATATTTATATTGTCAAAATTTTAGTTGAGTGAGTTCAAACTATAATTGACCAGATAAGAAAATACCTGTCCTCCAAAATGTGAAGTTGCCTATTTTTACTGCTATAATTTAAATTTTATAGAATAATATTCCATCAGTCCAAAATGTTACAAACCTAAACACACTGAGTAGTTAATCACTGTTTAAAAGTGTAGTCACCTAAAAAAAAAAACAAAAAACAAAAAAAACAAAAACAGAAGTGTAGTCACCTGTGCCTACTGGTAAACTGAAACAGCTAAAATGTAAAATGTGATTTAACTTTCAGGGGACACCCTTTATAATACTAACATTGGGGTAGAATTAATATTCGGGGTAAAAGTTCTGATATGTTCCAAGATTTAGAACAGATAAGGAACTAGAAGAAACGTAGGAAGAGGGGATAGTTTCCCAAAAGTTGATATTAACCAAGGTCACAGAGGAAGAAGCTAACCTAGAAGTCTGGTTCTTATACTTTGGTTAGCATTCCTTCCATTACCACATGAAGGGCAGAGACTGTGTGTGTGTGTGTGTGTGTGTGGGTGTGTGTGTGTGTGTGTGTAGTGAAAGAGGAAGTGTGAAGTCATAAAATACAATATAAAATTGGGTGAAATCATTTTGATATTGTAGTTATGTGTGGCAAAACAATATTAAAATGAACAATACTACAGGTACCTGAATACCTGAACTCTTACACAAGAATGCCAAATGTCTGTAAAACCTTAACCAGATAGCTCTAGCCACACACTATATATATATAATAGCTGACCTATTTTCTTAATAGATCTATAGAGAATATGGATAATAATGCCAAAATAGTAAAAATATGTGCTCCAGGCAAAATAGTTTGTTTCTTAGAAATAAGATATGCTTAATTTTATATTGAAATGACATCACTTAAAGTATATTCAATTTGAACTTAAACCTCATTAAAAGTTTTAAATATAATGATGTACCTAATTGCTAATAATGTTTAATAAATGTGATAAAAAGAATGAAAAGCAGGGTCCTCCCTGGTGGTGCAGGGGTTAAAGTCTCAGAGCTATCAAGCTATGCCAGCCACTTCTGTGGGAGCTCTGAGTTGGCTCCCCAGCCAAGGAGCTGACCCATATTGCCAGAGATATCTCTCCTTTCTCACCTGCTGCTCCCTTCAGTATTTCAGTAGATCTGTCTGTTCTGTCCCCTACTCTGTCTCTGGTGAATCCTCTCACCACCACCCCCAACTTCTGGCCTACACCCCAGTTCTTGTAGGCTTTAAAAAAAAAAGTGAAAGATTATCCAGTTGTCCGACAAAAATTGCTTATCTTGATTTGTTTACCTTTGCAGGTGCATGTAGGACATGATGGCTGTAAAACCTTAACCAGATATCTCCAGCCACACACTATATATATAATAGCTGACCTATTTTCTTAATAGATCTGCATGCTTAGGTCAAGGTGGCTAATGGTCAGAGTGCTCTGAAATGTGGTCTTGAACAGTAGCAAATAGATTGCTTGAGCCTGGAAATACGAGTTTCCAAAGTCTCAAAGTATTCTGTGATTCTTACTTGTTTTAACTGTTAACTAGTCTTTTTCTGCAACCTCCATCATCCCAAAGCTGAATCTATCTGTTTAAAAAGGTCATGAGAATAGTGCCTTTGTCAGATTTTACATTGTCCTCAGTTGAGTTAATCCAAGCTTCCAGGGTTTTGAAAGAGTGTTCTAGATTTCAGTAATTTCCTTAGGTCTGACATGGTGAGCAGGATTTCAAAGACTCCATTTCACAAGCTAACTTGATCCTCAATAATGGCCTGGAAAGATTGTCAGAATGCAAAGGAAGCATGTAATCTGTAAGGAAAAAAAAAATAGAAAGGCTCTAAAGCCTTAAAGATAGATACTTGGTGGTTTGAAATATTTGAATATATTCTCACCACAAACTAACTCTTGGAAATTCCAAAGTTGATAAAATGGCCTTTTTAGCCCTAGCTGTTTCAGAGTCTTCCTAATTCCCAACATTTTCACTAAACTTTCCTGAGCGACAGCTCTTCATCTGATCTTAAAAACTGAAAACAAACAAACAAAAACTCTTCTGAACATAAATATACCATTGCTTGGTATTCCTATAGCCTTCCTAACTGATGCCAGTAGACATTTGAGTGAAGAGCTGTGACAGTCTGTATGAATCATTACACAGTCTACTTCATTTTCTACACTTACTCATGCTATAAAGACATGAATAGGGAAAAAAAGATATTTTAAAAATTAATGTTACTTGTTATCTGTTTAGGTATATTTGTTGTCATATATTTTTAAGAGTGCCGAAAATATTGCCTTCTCTATATTAGTTAGTGACTACTCATTATGTTGAATTAATGCTATTTCCGGTGGGTTTCATATACTTGGTTTTAATTTACACATTCCATGTAGAAACAAACTTTGCTGCTATGATCTCTTAGCTTTTCTTGTTTTCCAGAATGACTACCAGTGGAAGAAATATATGGTATAATTTCTTTGACATTTGTTATTAGTGTTAATTGATTTTGAATAATTAAAAAAAAGAACTATGATTTTCAGAAGATTGGTTAGTCTCCATCTTTAATGGTGCTTTTGAAACAGAAGCCACTAACTGCAATTCTATCTTGCAATTCTAACAAAATGCAAGTAAGAATGGGTGATATGAAATCCCACATCACATGATAGCCTGGTGGACTGTGGGGCAGAACCCCATCATTAGAGAGTGTATTTATGCAAGAAAGTGTAAGAATATTAACACTAGGGCCTCCCTTGTGGCCTAGGGGTTAAGTCTCAGCACTATCACTGCAATGGCCTGAGTCTGATCCCTAGCCAGGGAGCTGACCCACATGGTGCAACAGACCTTTCCTGTCTCCCCCACTGCTCCCCTCAGCAGTATATTTCTTCAGTTCATCTGCCTGTTCTGCTCCCCACTCTGTCTCTCGTGAATCCTTTCACCCCTTGTACCTCTGTAATGCACAAAAGTTAAAAAAAAAAGAATATTTACTTTAAACAAAACAAAGTTTATAAATAACCGATCCTTAGTTCAGATCACATTTTTGCCACCAATGTTATCAAAAGAATTCCACTGATAGATGTTTGGAATGGTGATGCTGATGAGCACCTGGTTCTCCCTCAGTGGCAAAGACTTAAATGTGTGAATGGCTTCAAAGTTTGTAAATGTGGTTGAGTCTTGAACAGTGTGGGGGAGCAGGGGTACTGACACTTGCTCCCCTCACCCCACTACTCCCTTCAGATTTCAAAGAGCCTAGATGCTATTCCCCTTGAAGATGCTCCATGTCCCTGACTTCCCCATGCCTGAATTCATGTGGAATGAGGCATGAGGAACCCACGGAGATGGAGGTTCAACTATCTTTATGAGTAAAATCTGCCTATATGAGTGGACCTGCACACTTCAGACTTGTGTTTTTCAAGGGTCAAATGGACTCCCTTCAACCAAAACCCCACAGAGGATCTCTGCAATGAGCAGTCTGGACAGTCTAAAAGGACCCTCGCGGGCCCTCCCTGGTGGTGCAGCAGGTTAGAGCACAACACTAAGAAGCTAAAGCCACTTCAGCATGAGTTCGAACACGCCCTAGTGGTGATCCACATGGCGTGGCAGACCTCTCCTGACCCTCCCGCTGCTCCCTCAGCAGTGTTCTTCGTCAGTTGGCCTGTCCTGATCCCTACTCTGTCTCTGGTGAATCCTCTCACTGTCCCTGCACCTCTGGCCTGTACCCCAGTTCTGTATGCACGAATAAATAAATCTAAAAAAAAAAAAGGACCCTTGCTCCACCCTCTGGCCTGCACCATGTCCCTGGACTCACAGTCTCCTCTCACCCTGACGCACTTCTTTAGGACTGTGTGCATCTAAGGGCATCTAAGGCTATCACCTGGGTTGTTCTGAGGTTTGGGCCCCTGGAAACACGAACACTTCAAAAGGCTCAGTCATTTCATGTGTGTGATGGGGATGATATTGAGAACCAGGACACTTCCCAAAGGAGATTCTGAATAGAGCCTTACATTTGCTCCAGGGTATTTTACCTGTGACTTTGGTCTAGGCTTTGAGTGACAGATCAACCAAAACTTGTATCAGAGTGCTACTCCCATAATGAACAGATGCCTCGGAAAGCATTCACTAGATGATGAAAAGCAAATGCAAGCAATTCTTTCCTGAAAACTTCAGAAGGAATTTAGTGCTGCCAACACCTTGACTGTGGACGTCTGACCTCTGGAATTGTGAGGGAAATACATTTATAGTGTTTAGTCGTCATGTTTATGGTAAATTGTTTCAGGATCAGCAGGAGTCTAAAACAGGCCCATGGAGTTTCACTGTACTATCTTCACTACTTGGTGAACATTTTTATAACAAAGCCCTTGTAAGAACAAAAGAAAGCCAGCATTAAAAAACCCTGGTGGTGCAGCTGGTTAAAGCACAGCACTGTAAGCTAGCCGCAGCCACTTCAGTGCGAGTTCCATCCCCAGCCTGGAGGTGACCACATGGCATGGCAGCCCTCTCCTGTCTAACCAGCTGCTCCCCTCAGCAGTGTACTTCATAGATCTGCCAGTTCTACTCTCCACTCTGTCTCTGGTGAATCCTCTTGCTGCCCCGTACCTCAGTTATGTATGCATAAATAATTTTTTTTAAAAAAAGCAGTGGTCTTAAAAAAATGTAATATGGGTTGCTAAACAGGTGGCAAACTTTTTTTTTTTAATTGTTCTTTGCTGTGCTCCATGTTTCCCCCAAATACAAAGTAAAATTGGTTTGTCAAGTTTCAGTAAAAAGGGATCATGCAACTATTTTATCAGAATTGTTTTGAAAACACAAATTAATTTGGGGAAGTCATCTTGAAGGGAGGTGTAACAGGATGGTTCCTGCTTGTTGGAGTGGATCACTGTATAGATCCTGTGGGGTAGATCGTAGTCTCTTCTAAGGGGCAAGAGTTAAAGAGATGCTCAGCCACCCCACCTGAGTGTGCAAATTTTAGTTAGAAAAATTCAACACTTGATCCCCTTTTGAAATTATTCTCCAATATACTCATATCATAATATAAATATTCTAAGCCCTGTTTTCCTCCCTTATATATTTTTTCAACTGCTTTTTAATCAGCATTTCTAATTATATCCTCTGAAATCACTAATGCATTTAGGTAGATAGCTGAAGAACATATGTAGAGTGATTCTGAGTATTTTGAAGCATACCTGGAAGACGAACAAAATAAAATGCAACAAAAAGTGAAGGGGAAGAAAGTAGCTATTAATATTGGTTGCAATTTCACTGCTTCATTGTATGAAGTCATTGTTAGACTGATAAGGCCTGGATATGTTTTAATTTTATAAATAGTAAGGAATTTACTTAGCAAAAATACAAGACCCGTGATTTTTATTGTAACTGCTGGTTTGTTTTGACACAGCAAAAATACTGCTAACTTACTTCAGACTTAAGAAACTGAGTTCATATAGAAAGTGAAGTCTAAATTCTAGTATCAAATATTATTTTCATAGTCCATTCTTATCTTGTAAAACCTCAATTCTAAGAGAACTTTTTTTTTTAAAGATTTTATTTATTTACTCATACAGAACTGGGGTACAGGCCAGAGATGCGGAGCATGAGAGGATTCACCAGGAACAGAGTCGGGAGCAGAACAGGCAGATCAACGAAGTACACTGCTGAGAGGAGCAGTGGGTGGGTCAGGAGAGGTCTGCCTTGCCATGTGGATCTCCTCCAGGGCAGGCGGGGATCGAACTCATGCAGAATTGGCTTAAGCTTCTTAGTGCTGTGCTTTAACCCGCTGTGCCACCAGGGAGGGCCCCTAAGAGAACTTTTTAAAAAAAATACAGAACTGGGGTACAGGCCAGAGAAGCAGGGGTGCCGAGAGGAATCACCAGAGATAGAATGCGGTGCAGAACAGGCCGACTGATTAAGTACACTTCTGTGGGGTGCATCGGGCGGGTCAGGAGAGGTCTGCTGCACCATGTGGTCACCTCCCGGGGAAGGCGGGGATCGAACTCATGCGAAAAGTGGCTTTAGCTTCTTAGTGCTGTGCTTTAATCCACTGCACCACCAGGGAGGGCCCAATAACTTTTAAATAATAATAAAAAAGTATGATTTTAGAATTTAGAAATAAAATTCTAATTAAAAGTCTCCCGGTAATAATAGTATGAGATATAAGTGTTTTAATTGGGGCCCTCCCTGGTGGCGCAGTGGGTTAAAGCACAGCACTATGAAGCTATGGCAGCTACTGCAGCAAGTGTTTGATCCCCAGCTCTGGAGGTGACCCACATGGCGCTACAGACCTCTCCTGCCCCAACCACTGCTCCCCTCTGCAGTGCACTTTGTCAGTCTCCTTGTTCTGCTCCCCACTTTGTCTCTGGTTAATCCTCTCATCCCCCACATCTCTGGCCTGTACCCCATTTCTGTATGAAGAAAGACAGACAGACATGTTCTAATTGGCCAAAAGATGCTAATTTTTGTTTTTTCTACTTAGCAGTAATTAGGCAAGATAAATCTGTTTTCTTCTGTTATTGAATTATTTTTCTAATTACAGATAATGAAAGGGGTGTGTGAGTATGTTTCTTCAGGGTCTTTGAGTCCCCTTGAAGCCAAAAAGTCCCAGAGAGCAGCTCCTGTCATTGTAGTTCGGAGGTGCCACTAGAGGGAGATAAAGTTTTAAACACGCCCCTTCCAGGCCGCTGCAAGCCGGAAAGCGACCTAGAGCACACCAACTTGCAAAATGAAAAGGCTCTGAATGAAAACCTCTGATTTGTCTTATCTTTTCACCAGGGAGTTTCTAGCTCCTGGAGGATGTATTTAGTGCGTGAAGAAGAAACGTTGACTTGGGCATTAGAGCAAATACATGTCAGCAAAGACATGTCTAAAAGACTGAAACAAGGAACTTAACAACTGTGGTCTTATTTGAGAAGGAAGAATGGGTTCCCTGCGGACTGTGCATGTAGTTGCATTTTTCTTTAATTCCTCAACATTTAATTATGAAAGGTTCCAAGCATATAGACAGGCAGAAAGGTTTACAGGGAACATGAAAATATCCACCACCTCTGTCCTGTCAGTGACATTTTAGTATATTTCCTCAAGCTCTGTATGCAACCACCAATCCATCTTATTTTTAATAGAGTCGAATTGTAAACATCACTTGCCCCTAAGTTCTCTAACCTGACTATTAATGAAATTTCCATAGAGAACGTTACTGAATCCCCCAGGAAGGGGGGGGGGGCTTACTTTTTACTGTGTTCCTTTCAGCACCTTCTGAATTTTGTGCTGTGTGCTTGCTTGTGTTTTAATTAACGAAGTATTTAATCATTTAAAATACCTAAACATTTTTATAATGCTGGGCCACAGAATCTAAATTGCTTGAAGGAGAAAATAGGAGCAGGTGGTAGTAATCTGGAAGTGGTGGGCTCCACGGGAGGGAAAGCTCAATCAGGGAAGACTGGCAACGGCAATGCCACGAGGACCAGATTGCTGGAAGGGACTGTCTTGTTAAATTGTGGGATGTTCCAAGTCGAATTATCCCCAGTAGCCACGAGGCTCGGTGTGTGACACAGGAATGAGGGCGATTATGATAGGAGTCCCCTCCCTACCACATGCTCTTAAATGCGCAGGTTTTAAGTAATTAATTGCATTCTTTAGGGCCACCCATTCATTCATTCCATCATTATATATATTTCAGTTTTCGCATATTTGTTTTCAGGATACATAAAGTTGGTTATAATTTAATGTACCGTCTTACTCTCGCCCCCTTTTTATTGGGGGCTTACGGGTTAGGATCTTTGAGGATAAAATGCCTTCAGGAAACCAAGTTGCATATTCATCGCCTGAATTAGCTTTTACAGATTCTCTCTGTGCCAGGCACTCTTCAGCAGAACTATTACTAGCTAACACTTGTGCATTGACTCAATTCATCTAACAAACACTTCCTGGGTGCCTTCTACGTACCAGTTCTTAGAGAAGACAGCTGTAGTTGTAGCAAGTTCATTAGGGATAACTTATCTCCGTTAACACCTGTGTCCCGACGCAAAACGCCGGGTCCCGCCAGCAGAGGGCGTGCTCGCGGCCCGGCCG
>NW_004567126.1:6283319-6287185 GCF_000260355.1 Condylura cristata
GCCCGCGATGGGCCCATTGCGACCCACGTCGCCGGACCGGCCGGGTAAGGTCACCGCCGTCCGCGGCGTCGCGTTCTGGTGGGACCCGGCGCTGGATTCGCTTCGACGGCCCCGGCGGCCCGGCGGGCGCCCGGCCTCCCGTTGTGGCCGGGCCAGGAGCGCACCGAAATCTCGCGCCGTCTCGCGAGAGGCGAAGTTGAAGGAACATGGCGACGTCTAATCTGTTAAAGGTAAGAACCCCCCAGCCCGGCTTGGCTGATACTCCGGGACCACCGGGTGCAGGCTCTCGGGAGGGGCTCGGTGCGGGCCAGGCCGCGAAGCGCACCAGTGGCCAGGCGCTGTCCGCTGCGGGGGAAGCCCAGGAGGCCGCCGTCGCGCACCGGGGCACTGGTCCTGGCCCGGGGGCGACGCGCTCGGCCGACCCTCCCGGGCACCGGTGAGTGAAAGGCTGGGCCGTGACCAGCGGCCAGCGATGTGCTCCTGGGACCCGCGCGGCGGGCGGCCGTGCTGGTCCGCTGCCAGACCGATCGGGCCGTTAGGACTCCGGGGGGCTTCGTTTCTGGTGAAGCGAGAGTCTAAGATGCATGAAAGGAAAAATCCAAGAAAATTCAGCCTTAGCAGATTCTAGTGACTCGACCCTCCCTCCGCTTGTCGGTTTCTATTCACCGCCTCCAATCTGCACGAAATTCCAAGTCTGTCAGCAGCGCCTTCCAACCCCCCTTCTTTCTTCCCTTTTCTGCACGCTACACCTTTCCTCCCAGCCTGACATTCTTGAGTTCGTATTTCACCTTTTTCCCTGAGGAAATTGCTCCTCAGCCCTATTGCAGCATACAGATGGCTACTGAGGAACTGCTGCCGTTTTGGACCTTAGGAAAATTACCTTTCCAAAGGAAACGGTGAAAGTTCATTTTGGACATCTGGGATAGTAAGGAGGGTCGAGGTACAGAGGAGGCAGATTCTCTACTGTCTGTTCAAAACAGTTTGCGAGGAGAATGAGGTAGACAGGGCACCAGGTGTTCTGTACTTGTGTTTATAGTAGGAATCTTTTGCCTTCAATGTGTTTGAAATGGAGGTGGTGATTAGCGCTGGAAGCATAAATACAAAGGATGGATGAACTCCTCCCACAAACTCATCTTTATGTCTGCAGGCAGTTGTGGATGGTAATAGGAAATAATAGAAGAGAAGCTATATTAAACATGCTAGCACCTCAGTCATGACTTTACACTGGATTAACTGCCTAATATATGGAACAGTCTCATAAAACATAGACCTAATTTTACTGACTTCAGAGGAATTTAGCTTCTCTTAACAGGAGAGAAGGCTTAGAACTAGACTGAACATGGGCCACTTAGAAACTGTATGACTTTGGGCAAGTGTCTTCGCCTTTCTGTGCCAGTTCTTTCCTATCAATAAGATGAAATTGTCAATAGCATTTATTTGGGAGGCATTCAGTGAAGATTGAGTTAATTTATGTAAAATGTTTATGACAGTGATGGCACTTAATACATAAAAATACACTTAATACACAACTAAGGATAGTTAGGTGTTCCTGCTGTTACTCTAAAAAAACTAATTCACAGGAATTAAGCAACCTGTCCTAATCTACTCTTTTATAACAGTATAGCAGAGTTTTAGCATACCAATTCAGAAAGAAAACTTGTCTACCATCTGGACTCTTTGCATCCTGTTTACATAAGGAATAGTTTGTTACCAATGCTTATCGAATCATTTGATATCTGATTCTTTGATTTTATTTTTTTACTTGTTGATTACCTGTATATAAAGCAGGACTTTCCTCCTCCCAGAATAACCTCTTAGAAATGTCACTTTATTTTCCATACAAAACCTTATAAATGACTGTTTAGAGGAGATATGTCTGAAGCAACAACAGTCAATACTAGTTTTACCTTCAAGAGATTATGAATTTACACCTACAAATGAAAAAACTGCCTCAATGTGTAGCAAATTTGTACTTAGGACTTAGATTAAAAAGAACACAGATTTAGAAAGTTCTTTAACTCAAACCTATAAATAAGATAATAATGCTTTGAAAAAACTGGTTGATAGCTCAGTCAATTCAGTGGACATGAAGACAGATGCCAAAGATATATTGGAAATCTTTCAATAACACCTACTTTTCCTTGCTCATTCTATTTTCTTTTTGGTTTAGTTCAGTAAAATTGTTTTAAGAAATGGAATAGGGGAAACGATTTTTATTTTTTGATTATTTATATATATTTTACACCATTTTTCATTTTTTACAATGTTTGCTTTCTTTTCTTAGGGGTAGTCCCCATAGAATTTCTACCACGAATTCACCAGTACACCATCACTGAGGTCTCTTGTGTTTTCCCCATACTTGTTTTGATCCCACTCCCTCCCTTGCAGTTTTATAGTTGTCTGATTATTTTTGTTTCATTGTATTGTGTTTTTTATTGTTATTATTAGTTTTCCCCAATTCCTTATTTGATTCCCCTATATTGCCCCTATAAGTCAAACCATTTGATATTTTTCTTTTTCCTTCTGACTTAATTTCATTGAGCATAATCCCTTCTAGCTCCATCCATGTTGCTGTGAGTTCATCTTTTTTGAGTTCATCTTTTTTATTGCTGAATAATATTTCATTGTGTTTATATACCACATCTCCTTGACCCAGTCATCTATTTTTGGCCATTTGGGTTATTTCCAAGTCATACCTTTTATAAATAGTGCAGCAGTAAACATAGGGTACAGGTGTTATTTTGAATTAATGTTTTTGTGTCCTTTGGGTATATACCTAGTAGTGGAATTGCTAGATTATGTGATAGCTCATATGATAGCAATTTTTAGTGGTCTGAGGAACCTTCACACAGCTTTCTATAGTGGTTGGACCAGTTTGCATTCCCACCAGCAATGTAGGAGAGTTCCTTTTCCACCACATCCTCACCAGCATTTGTTGTTGCTAGTTTTTTAATATGTATTTTTCTTATTGGTGTAAGGTGGTATCGCATTGTGGTTTTAATCTACATTTTCCTGATTGCAGGAATTTTGAACATTTTTTCATATGCCTGTTGGCCATTTGCATTTCCTCTTTGGAGAAATGTCTTTTTAAGTTTTCCTGTCCATTTTTTGACTGCATTGTTTACTTTGTTTTTGTTCAGTGGTGTGAGTTCTTAGTTTTATCTTTGTGATCAGTCACTTATCAGTTGTATAGAGTGCAAAAATTTTCTCCCAATCAGTATGGTGTAGGGGAAAAGAACTTTCAAATGACTATAATTTCAGATGGCTTGTGATTTTAAATACATATAACTAATATATGGGATAATATAAAGGATTGCCTTTATTCATACAACAAAAAGTAGCTAGTTTAGAAGTGGGAAGTTTATCTTGGAGAAAAGTGAGTGATACCCTAGATCTATATTATAATTCAGAGAAACCTTTAAATTCAGACTGGTTGAGTCTTAGCTAGAGACAGGCCAGGTTGGGGAGTGGCTAAATTAACCTCATTTCCTTTTTTGACAACTAATAGACTGGTTCATTAGAGAAATACCTTAGATGTTGTGCAATTAGATTTCACCAGCACATATTTGACAAAATTAGCATGTCCTATGAAATAGTTAGAATTTTATTCATATCAGATAAACAGTTTTACCTGATGGTGAGGAACAAGTCTTCAACCTTGAAGGAGATCTTTAGTGTCCTGTGGAAAGAATATGTCTTCTTATTCATCAGTAACTTGGAAGAAGTTATATTTTTTTATTGAATTTGTAAATAAATAACAAGAGCTTGGCGTTACACTATGCTGTGAAAGATAACAGGATTCAATTTTTGGTATGAAACTTACCAGTTAGAACTCAATGTACTAAAACCACCTTTTTTTTTATATG
>NW_004567126.1:6287855-6293638 GCF_000260355.1 Condylura cristata
TTTGTGCTGTGCTTTAACCGGCTGCACCACCAGGGAGGGCCTCAGTGTTAATATTTTAACTGCTGTGTGAACATATAATCTGCTGTTTCTTTACTTTTGCAATTTTGCCCTCAGTGCACTTTTTCTTCATTTCCAATTGAATATCCTCTTCAAAAAGCAGTTGGTAAATTCTTATTTTGCTGAAGTTTGCCACAAATAATTCAAGTACATTACTTCACCCAACTTTTTGGGGTGTCCTATACTTCTTTGGTCAGTATCACACATTTATCTTGTTTCCTCTGTAGTTTCTTTTCCAAAACATCCATTAGATTTCCTGGCACTTATTCAACCACATTTCTCCCCAATATCTGGCTGCTTATCTCCTCTTAGTTAATTCGTTTCAGTTCCTTTTTCTCACTCCTCCTGGAGCAAGAAGTTGATGTATCTTCTCATATAAACTAACACATATGCTGCTTTGGCTTCAAAGTTTTGTTGTTTTCTCTCTTTCCATTTACTATTTTAATTCTTGGAAAAGAAACCCCCCTTGCTGCCTCTGTAAGTCTTCACCTCTTTCCTTAACTAGCTATGACATGGCCCACCTGAATTTATTGAAGCTGTCTCACAAGGGATAGTCACTTGTATTTTTTTCATTGACCTCCCTCCTCACCTCCCCAGTGTAGTTATTTCTCAGTATTTAATCTTTAACCCTTTTCTGTTCTTTTCTTTTTAACTCCCATAATTTGATTATTTTTATGTTTTATCATTGATCTGAGACCTAGACCAACACACAATTCTGGTTATATCACTGTTCTGCTCAGATGCCTTGAAAGTTCAAATTCGTTGAGATTTTTCCAGCTGGGTTTTCTCTCTAATCTCTCCCCCTTTCTCCTTCTCCTTCCCTCTCACCGCCTCTTCCCCCCCCCCAACATACCAGAGTCCTTAAAACTCTGATTTTCTGTCAAAAATGCCCTCCTTCCCTCATTTGCCTGTTAAAATCCTTTCTATTCATTAAGACCCAGCCCCAAACCTCCTTACTTCTTAGTGTTGTTATTTGGAATTAATTGTTGCCTGCTCTACAACTAATCAATGCATCAGTCTCTTCTAGCTCTTATATTATGCCTGATATATTAGCTACAGAATCTGTTTACATATCTGACTCCTTTTAAGGATTATAAACCTTGTAGTGCAGGAACTATATTAACCTGTTGATGTTTTCTTAACCATTTAGTACAGTGATTGTTCATGTTAAGTTCTTCATAAGTAAGTGATAATTTTTTTAAAAGTACAGTATCGGTCCTCCCTGGTGGTGCAACGGGTTAAAGCATTGCACTGAGAAGTTAAAGCCACTTCTGCATGAGTTCGATTCCTGCCTGCCCCAGAGGTGACCACATAGCGAGGCAGACCTCTCCTGGCCCGCCCGCTGCTCCCCTCGGCAGTGTACTTTGTCGAACTGCCTGTTCTCCTCCCCACTCTGTCTATGGTGAAGCCTCTTGCCACCCCTGAGTCTCTGGTCTGTACCCCAGTTCTGTATGTACAAATAAATAAAATCTTAAAAAAAAAAAGTACAGTATCACAGCATTGTAGAGATTGAGTAAATGAGTGATGATTGGCACCAGTTTTCTTAGTGGAAAGGTTTCTTCTGCTTTGAGAAGAAAGAAGTGAAAATATAGAGATTATCGTATTTGTAGAATTTATTCATTATTAAAATAATTTTATTAGATATATGTAAGACACCATGAAGGATACAAAGATAAGTAAAATAATATCCAACATTTTGGCAATTTACCATCTATTAAAAGAGGGAAAAAGGTACTAATTATTTATTCTAAAGCAAGAACTTCAGGAGTGTTGCCAGGTACTGAGAGGACATAATTTTTGGTAGGATTGTCAAGAAAAATTTTATGGAAAAAGCATTACAACTCGATCTTTAGGAGTGGGTAGAATATTATTATTATTATTATTATTATTATTATTATTATTATTGGCAATTAGAAAATTTGGAGTGGAAATTAGTTGAATTTGACTGCAGTGTTACCCGGGTGATTTATGTCTTATGTTCTTTATGAATGGTGCTCCTTGGGAATGTGGCTGCCCAGAATACAGGAAGTGATAGGAGATAAGGGTGGGAAGGAAAGTCAGGGTCAGGTTGTGAAAGATCTTTAATGCTGGACACAGGAGTCTGAAGTAAAGTTCCATAGATAATGGGAAATGTTTAAAAGCATTTAAGTAGAAGTAGATTGTCAAGCCCTTAATCTGTTATTAGCTCCTACATATATAAAACCTGTTACTCATCATCACTTCTGTTTTGTATATATTCAAGATCTGATTGGTGGTACAATGGCGTCATGCTCATTGAAACAATAACAAGAATCTTTAAGTATATAGAAAATAAATTCATTCAAGTGTTTTACATTTTCTAATTCCAGTGGATAATGATGATCTAACCAAATTCTTGCCCTTTTGTAATTTACATTTTTAAAAGATTTCTTTATTTATGCATATAAGAACTGGGGTAAAGGCCAGAGGTGCAGGGTAGGGATATGTGAGAGGATTTGCTAGAGACAGAGTGGGGAGCAGAATATGTAGATGGACAGAGTACACTGCTCAGAGGAGCAGTGGGCAAGATGAGATTTCTGCTGCGCCTTGTAGATTCCTCCAGGGGTGGGGGAACGAACTCACTGAAGCAGCTGCTGTGCATTTGCAGTCCTGTGTCCTAACCTGTTACGCCACCAGGGAGAGCCTACATTTTTTTTTTAATGAAGGAAGCAACAAATATGTGAGCAAATATTTATTCTTGTGATAAGTGCTATAGGGAAACAATCAGGATAAAAGATAGGCATTAATTTTTACAGGGGTGGTCAGCCAAGTCCTCTCAAGAGATTACAATGGTGGTGAAACCTGACTAAACAAGGGTACCTAATTGTGTTTGCATTTAGAAGAGGGCACAGGAAAAGCCAGAGCAAAGGCATGGGGTCAGGAACATTGCATACAAGGACCATGTCAGTGATACCAAGATAGGATTTTTGGCAATTGGGTAATTATTTTAAACTCTACTGAAACATAAATGAGAACTTTACTTGAAACCTAACTTGTCTGTTTTCATTGGGGTGATGGAAACTTGGCATCTTAAAATCCTAAGAGCTGACTTCTCTCTCTCCAGTGCCAGTCTTAGGGCCATGGTTGCTTGTGACATGCACAGCCTAGGAAGGAAATGAATTCAGGGGGTCTGTGTATTGGTCACAGGTAGGATTGAGAGTGCAAATAAGTAAGTAAATTACTTATTGTACAACTAACTGTGTGGTAAATGTAATGTGAGAGAGAGCCTTTCATGTTCTGTGAAGACAAATATGTAAGCAGTTACCATAATCTGAAGGTGATATATGTTAATTAAATCTACGAACAGGAGGTAACATTTAGGATAAATTTTGAGAGATCAATTATCTATTAGAAGAGGGGAATTTTAAATTTTTTATTAGAATCTAAAGGCTGGTTGGTTTGCTACTCTTTGTTTCTTTATCTTACACTGCAGAATGAAATTAAATGTTGTCTTTCTCATTTTGACTTATTTCACTTAGTATAATCCCCTAAGGTCCATGTGTTTTCACAATAGCAAGATTTCATCCTTTTTTGTTGTTTTTAAAGATTTATTTATTTATGCATACAGAACTGGGGTACAGGCCAGAGGTGTAGGGGCAGTGAGAGGATTCACCAGAAATAGAGTGGGGAGTAGAACAGGCAAATCAACAAAACAAAGTTCACTGTTGAGGGGAGCAGCAGGCAGGTCAGGAGAGGTCTGCCACACCATGTGGATCACCTCCAGGATGGGGATTGAACTCATGCTGAAGTGGTTTTAGCTTCCTAGTGCTGTGCTTTAACCCACTGCGCCACCAGGAGGGCCCCCTTTTTTGTTGTTTTTATACCTGTAGTAAGAAGAGGAAGATTTTAGACTGCAGGAGGATATGAAGCGGACATTAGACATCTATCTAGTGAATAGAGGAAGAGGATAGAGAAGCAACTCAGAGACAAGTGTTTCTTAGTAGATATTTTACCCGGGTATTTAAACTATGTAAGGAGGTTGCTCAATCTATAGATAGGTGAGTATTTTGCCTGTACTAGATGCTATTCTAAGTGTCAGTGCCAGCAATAGCTTTGACGGTGTCTCCTATCTCTTTTTTTAAAAAAAAATTATTTATTTATGCATAGAAGAGCTGGGGTACAGGCCAGAGGAGTAAGGGGTGAGAGGATTCACCAGAGACAGCGTGGGGAGAAGAACAGACAGAATGACTGAAATACACTGCTGAGGGGAGAGCAGTGGGCAGGTCAGGAGAGTTCTACCAAGCCATGTGGGTCACCTCCTTGGTCAAGGATCAAACTCATGCTGCACTGGCTTTAACCTGCTGTGCCACCAGGAAGGACCCCATTCCCTAGTCTTTTGCGCTTCTAATGTGTAAATACTGACACTAAAGAAATAATAGTTCGGGTAGTTTTTGTAGTGATGAGGGTATGGTGAAACAGTATAATTTATTTAAGAGTGTTGAGAAGATGGGGGCACTATTTTACTTAAACAAAAAATAGTGTCGTTTTCCCCCTAAATATTGGTTTCAATTACAGTAAGTTGAATTTCCTCTCCCACTTATGACATTTCAGTGAGATCACATAGCATTCTGGTCTTTTAAAAATCCTGTGTATTCTAAATGAAAACCCCAGACCTCCAGCCAATCAAAGCCAACTTTCCTTCGAGGTCTAGACCTTGGCTTTGAGTCTGCAGAAAGGGGTGGGGGAAGGGCATTTTCTTGGGTTAATTAGGGAAGGCCTCTCTGAGGTGCTGCTGACTGAGACCTGAGTGATCAGCATTGTAGGAAAGAGGTGCAGTGGCATATTTGAAAACACCTTTTAAAGGGTGTGCTGGTAGCTGGAACTGAGTGAGAATTGCCAGTCTTCAAATACATACTGTAGTTTTGTGGTTCTTTTGCTTAATGGAGATTGCAAATGTGGTTTTAAAAATCACATAAAAACCACATAACTCTAAGCTCTAATGGCTTACAGGCACCACAGGAACCCACACATTATAATAGCTAGTCCCATATTTTCATGAACAACCTAAAATATATAAAAACTTCATTACTTTTGTAGAGTTACCATAAATAATCCACAAATTGATAAAGAATACAAATACAAATCTTAAAGCAATTGTTTAGTTGTGATTTGCTCTAAATGTTATGGGCATGAAAGAATATAAGTTAATTTAAAAAATGCTGTTAATTACATGGATGTTATTTCTTGTCTTTAACTTGTCCTTTTACCTTAAATTTTCTTGTACTTTTGTCACATAAAGATGAAGCAAGAAGATGCACAACTACACTTTTTGTTTCTTTTCAATATAACATTTGACATCATTATAAACTGTTACAGTAATGATATCTCTCCTACAATTTGGTAGGGTATGTTTTGTCTCATATGTTATATAGGAATAAGTGAACATTTCCAGGGCAAATTGGTAGGTCAGATTTTCTATTATTTTGTTGTAAAGAAAGTACTTTAAAAATGAATCTATAGGGCCCTCCCTGGTGGCACAGCAGGTTAAAGCACAGCACTAAGAAGCTAAAGCCACTTCCGCATGAGTTTGATCCCCGCCTGTCCCAGAGATGACCACATGGCGTGGCAGACCTCTCCTGATTCACCTGCTGCTCCCCTCAGCAGTGTACTTCATTGATCTGCCTGTTGTGCTCCCCACTCTGTCTCTGGTGAATCCTCTCACCCTCCACATCTCTGGCCTGTACCCCAGTTCTGTATGCACGAATAAA
>NW_004567126.1:6294023-6322521 GCF_000260355.1 Condylura cristata
TTTTTTTTTAGTGGTAAAGTAGCATGTCCCCTCCCTCCATGTTTCAGATCCCAGGGGATGCCTGACACTACAGAGAGTGTTGAACACTACATATACTATTTTTCCCTATGTATATATACTTACGATAAAGTTTAATTTATCAACTAGGCACCGTGAGAGAATAATAGTAATATTAAAGTTCAACTTCTATTATTATATTGCAGAAGGAGCTATAGGAATGTAGCCTTCTGTCTCAGAATATCTTACTGTATGTACTATTTTTTCACCATTGTTGACCAAAGAGAATTGAAAGTCAAGAAATGAAATTGTAGGTAAGGGGAGGGACGACTACTATATATGTTCCAAAAGAGTCTATACAGCATTTTTGATTACTGGACTTACTGGACTTTGATATCTCCTACCCCAAATTGTTATAAAAGTTTCCTTTTTTCCTGATGTTTGTTTTTTCTTTGAAGAGAGCACCATGTGTACTTTACTGGCCATCTGTCTTCTGTAATAGAGCTCTTTCTTCCACTTGGAATACTTTTCAAATAAAGCAGAAGGTATTTTGTGTGGTTCTGGGCAACCAACATTTATGAAGAGACCCTGATGTCTTTGTAGTGACTAGAGCAAGGAAAGGGATCTGAACCTTTTCTCACCTGCCATTCTTTCTCTTCCTTCTCACCCTCCCTCCCTCCCTCCCTCCCTCCTTCCTTTCAAGAACATTTGCCAACACCTTCCTTTCTGTTTCACTTAATTTAGGGTTTCATCATGTATTTACTCATATGAACTATTGTAGTAGCTTTCTGTTAGGCTTCCTTTCAGCTTTTCCTTCAATAAATTTAGATGATCTTTCTAGAAGTTAAGTATAATCACATTGATAGCTAATAGCTGCTCCTCTCCCCCCATGAAGATACTATTTTGAATGTTATAATCTGTTACTATCATTTATTTTGCTTAAATTAAATACTTCTTTACTTTCTGTCACAAAAGGTATTCCAGGATCATCTCTGCCCCAACTTTGGGCTTAGCATTTCCTCTAAGGAGGCTTTTGTAGAATATGGGAGTGAGAAGTTAATATCTGGAAGCTAGGATGCTATTGATGTATCTTGCTTGTGCATGTGCATCCGCGGGCACACACTCACACGTCCTTGTGCTTATATCTTTATTACTGAAAAACATGCTTTCATCCCAGTCCTTCCAGAGCCAGTAAATTTAGTTGTGTCCTTTTTCCATATATATAACATCTTTCTCTGACAGTGAAAAACCTTACTCTTAGACTGAATTATTCAAGAAGGAGGAGCACAGGGAGGAAAGCTTTTATAACATTTCAATTTTAATTCATTTGCTTCCCAGAACATAATGTTCTTGATTTTCTTCCTACGTCTCTTGATTGCTCTGTCTTTTACCAGTTCATACTCTTCTCTCATTCTTTTAACGTTGAAGGCCCAAAGATTCAGGCTTAAGCTCCCACTCTCAAATTTTTATTTCCTGACCAGACCTTTTTTTTTTTTTTCAAATAATATAATAGTTAATTTTTACATCATTTTGTGCCTTTTCCATCTCAGTTGTAATCCCCGTGGGCTTCCCAGCACCAAATCACCCATGTGCCATCACCATAGTCCAGTGCACTTCCCCTTTGCCCTGATTTTTTATCCCATTCCCCACTCCACCCTATAAAATGTCTCTGGTATATAGCTGTTCATTATTACTGTTATTTTCTCGCCTGGTCCGTTATACTCCTGCTATGAGTGAAACCATCTGGTATTTTTCTTTTTCTTTCTGACTTACTTCTCACAAAGCCTGCACCCTTCCAGCTCCATCCATCTTGCTGTAAAAGGCATGGGTTTATTCTTTTTGATTGCTGAATAATATTCCTTTGTGTGTATGTACCACATCGTTTTAATCTAGTCATCTACTTTTGGGCATTTGGGTTGATTATGTGTTTTTCTGATTGTGAATAAAGCAGCAGTAAACATGGGGGTGCAGGTATCTTTTTGAATCCGTGTTTTTGTGTCTTTTGGGTAGATACCTTGGGAGGGGGATTGCTGGGTCATATGGAAGCTCCATCTTTAGCAGTTTGAGGAGCCTCCAAATAGCTTTCCATAGTGGTTGTACTAGTTTGCATTCCCACCAGCAGTGCAGGAGAGTTCCTTTTTCCACATCCTTGCCAACATTTGTTGTTGCTAGTTGTTTTAAGATGTGCCATTCTCACTGGGGTGAGGTGGTATCTCACTATGGTTTTAATTTGCATCTCCGTTATTATAAGTGATGTTCAACATTATTTTCATATGCCTCTTGGCCATCTGCATTTCCTCAGAACCTTTTAGTGGGTTTCTATCTCACTTATATTAGAAGCCAAGATCTTTATAATGGCTTTCAGGGCCTTAATAGATCCCTCCTCCCAGCTGCTTCCCAGGCTCATCTACTTCTCTGTTGTATTTAGCACTACCTTGACTACATCAGAAATGCTTCCACCTTAGGGTCTTTGCAGTGGCTGCTTCCTCCCCTTGAAATTCCCGTCCCTATTGGCTCGCCCATGGCCCATATGTTTGAGAACAGTACCTGTGAGGGACTTATTTGTGCTTATAAGGAGTGAGTGAGAGAGGGTCCAGGGGTATGGTAAATGATGAAGGCTCTTTGAAAAGAGCCAGTGGATGAAATGATCCTAGACTTAATAGCACTTGGGGAGTTCAGTCTACTTGCATTTTGAGTAATAGTAAAAGAACTAAAGCTAATAAAGAAGAGACTTTATTAGCAAATTAATAGTGATGAAGCAGCCTTCAGCTAGCCAGTGGAAACTTACAGCTTGCTTGAACACTCTTTTTAGTAATGTTAATTGGGTTTCTCCCCCAGTGTTGTATATTGTTAGTGATAAAAGGGGTGCTTGGGGACCCCAAATTATTAAGGAGTGCATGCTCTAACAAGATTCAGCTATCTACATACTTAAAGGCAAAAGAAGCAGACTTTTTTTTAAATAATAGGAAGGACGTACAAGGGAGAAAGGATATGCCTAATAAAACTAAAAAAATTGCCCATCCTCTTGTGGGTAAATACCCAGCCAAACAGGCTTGGCCCAAAGCAGGGTCACTGAGGCTTGAAAGTTTGCCACAAGTCTAAGGGACCTTCAGGTGGGGAACCACAAGAAAGGCGGAAGGTTCCAGAAAGCTGGGGCAGCAAGAGAGAATGTAAAATATAATATATAATCATAGTGAAGTCAAAATAACTGAGGACAGCCTCCTCCTGTTTCTCACAACCTTTCTCTTTTCCAAGAGTCTCTATGTGTCTCTTCCACATGTTCCCTCCAGGTCTCCCTTCAGCAGTACTAGGGTGCCAGACAAAGCTGGAAAAGCAAGAGAGGGGGCCTGCCTGCCTTTGTGTTATATAGGTATACCTGGTCACTCAGCCCCATCCTAGTTCTGCAGCTTCCTTGCTCAGGAACCAAAGTTCATGATATACTGTGATTTGTAGTCCAAGGCAGCTGCCTATAAGTCAGGGTAAAGAAAATTGTGCCGCCCCTTGGAGTTATATCTGTAACACTTAAAACTCTCTTTTTAAATTATTATTAATATAATTTATTGATTTTTACATACAAAAGCTTGGGTATAGACCATAGTTGCAAGGGGGCAAGAGGATTCAGAGACTGAGTGGGGAGCAGAACAGGCAGATCTACCAAAATGCACTGCAGAGGGGAGCAGCAGAAAAGACAGGAGCAGTCTGCAGCACCATGTGGGTTAGCTCCCTGGCCAGGGATTGAACTTGTGCTGCAGTGGCTTTGGATAGCTTCATTGGGCTGAGACTTAACCCCTCGTGTCATCAGTGAGGCCCTTCTGTAACACTTCCATGGTGTTATATCTGTAATACTTTAATATTACTGAGCTAACCTTTTTGTGATTGTGCACTATCATTCTATTGAAATGCCTGCCACTTGTTACTTTGCTGATATTTAAGATATTTGTATGTGTGTTCTCCAGTTAGATTAGTCTAGTTTCTATGTTTTGTGCTTTTCTCATCAATTTGGTATCCAGGTCTTATTGTGATTATGAAATAAAATGGGTATATTTATGTTTTTTCTTTCTTATAGGATTTCAATTCCAGGGCTCTTAGACATTTTCAGTTTATTTTTTTGTGGGGAATTTAACTATAAAATTAGAGAGCACAGTCTTTACACAAAGACTACACCCTCACTTCTGACACCAGCTGCAGATTTGGGTGTTTCCCCAAACTCATTAGATAGACTTATAGATCTTACCAAAAACTGTTGTGGCTGTGGTTTATTACAGAGAACTGTACAGTTAAAGATGACCGAAGGAAGAGGCACATAAGAATCCAGGAGAATTCCCAGCACAGGGATTCTCTTGTCATCACCCATGGTCAGGTTGTCTTTCTCTCCTGACCTCAATGTGTGACAGTGTATAAGCAGTCCTGCCAGCCTGCGAAGCTCACCTATTTGATGTCCAGGATTTCTACTGGGCCTTTGTCATGTAGGCATGGTTGATTGATTTCTCACTGGATAATGTCAGCTGCAGGTTGCTTGATCCAAAATCCCTACCCTAAAGCATATTGTTGGCATTTCTGGATTGATGAACCATTACCCTAAGGCTACCTGGGTTTGGTCAGCTCCTTAAAATCACATCATTAGATTTTTTTCCAGTATGACCCAAGGCTCCCCCACAAACAAATACTTTTAGCAGACATAACATTATAGGCCCAGGAGATTATCAGTCAGAAGCCCAGGGCAAAAGCCAGACCTTCTCTTTGGGAAAGGCCTTATTCTTCACTGGACACTTTAGTACAGTTAATTTTCTCTTTTTTCATTTCCTTTGATTCCTTGATACCAGATTACATTCATAGGGGTTCTGTTATGGGAAATGAATTATTTTAAATTTTGAACCTTGAACTTCTAGCTATCTCTTAAAAGAAAAAAATAGGGCCCTCCCTGGTGGCTCAGCGGGTTAAAGTGCTGCACTAAGAAGCTAAAGTCACTTCTGCATGAGTTCGATCCCCGCCTGCCCTGAGGTGACCACATGGCGGGGCAGACCTCTCCTGACCTTCCCGCTGCTCCCCTCAGCAGTGTACTTCATCTGTCTGCCTGTTCTGCTCCTGGCTCTGTCTCTGGTGAAACCTCTCATGCTCCGCATCTCTGGCCTGTACCCCAGTTCTATATGAATAAATAAATAAAATCTTTAAAAAAAGAAAAAAAGAATGGCCTCTTTTGATTTAACTATCAATTAAATTAACTTTTTCTTTTTCTTTTTTTAAGAATAAAGGTTCTCTTCAGTTTGAAGACAAATGGGATTTCATGCGTCCAATTGTTTTGAAGCTTTTACGTCAGGAATCTGTTACAAAACAGCAGTGGTTTGATCTGTTTTCGTAAGTAATTCATTAATTCTAAACTTTTGTTAATAAAAAGGAAATTTTATTAATACATTTCTCTATTCAAATGGAATGTTGACTCTAGATTGGTCTGTTTACCTGTTTAAAAATATAACGTTGGGGATCCTCAAAACTGCCTTTAGGTTCAGTGATACACTGGAAGGACCCATAGAACTGAACATAAACTGACACTATGATTTATTATCACAAAAGAATGCAGAGCAAAATCAGCACAGGAAAGGTATGTGTAGTAAAGTCCTGGGGAAAAGCAGGTACAAACTTCAGGAGAGTTCTCCAATGGCCACACTTAATTTTCCCAGCAACAACATCCTTGATTGCCTGATTTGTTATCTACCAGGAAACCCCTCGGAGACTTCAGTACCACCCAAGATATTTTTGGGGATGGTTATCACACAAGCATGAGAGTAGGTGTTCTGTGTCAGCATATTGTTGAAACACAGTGAGCTATTATTACTTCAGGAATGTTTTGTATCAGTGTTGACCATTCAAGCTCTCAGGCACCAGCCTTGGTCAAGCAGGTCTTTCTAAGGAATGTAGTCTCAGGTCCATTATGTTCCCTTTCGGCCACTGACCTAACTGTCTTTACAGCAAAACTGTTACCTGTAGGACTCCATGCAGAAAGGCAAGACCATCCAGTAGCATTGATCCCAATTATGCCTTTTAGAGGTCCTGGCTTTAGCTAAAGTGAGTCCCGTCAACCATAGGGTATCTTATCAAATCAGGTGACTCATTTTCTATATATACCTTTATTATATGGCCCAAGGCATCAATTCATAGCATAACTTTGGTTCATAAACTGAAGCAGACCTGAAAAATTTCCAGGGTTGCAGCATAGTGTGCATAATTGTCACACATGCAAGGAAATACAAGCAAGACAGATATTCATCAGGTAGTATAGGACAACACAGCCCCCAGGGCACCCTCCTGTGGGGCTTTTTACTGGTAGTTTTCACCTTAGTCTAGTTAATTCAGTTCAGGCATTGTTTTCAGATGGACTGCCTGAAGGCCATTAGTTCCAAACATTGGTGCCTTCATGACATGCATTCATTTGCCTCACTGGTGTGGATAGAGCCCTTCTTACCTGGAAGGTGTAGGAACTGGGGCTGGCTTCAGCAGTCTCAGAGTGCTGTCAGGTATGTTCAAAACCTGATGGTCAGCTTGAATTCATAGCTCTCGCAGCAGCCTATAATGCCACCAGCAAGGATTTTCCTTTAGAAAGTGGCAAATGGTTTTAGGGATAATTCTGGAAAACAAAGAAAAATCATTAATGTCTCTTCTTTTTTACTTCCCTTATAAAATCAGATTGCCACATTCAGTAATGAAAACTTTTCATTTTTCTGAATCACCCAAACCTGCAAGAAGAACAGAAGCATCTTTTAAAAGGTGTATTTATTTATGCATACAAGATTTGGGATACAGGCCAGAAGTGGGGGCAGGGGGGAGTGAGAGGATTCACCAGAGACAGTGGGGAGCAGAACAGGCAGATTGACTAGATTGACTAAAATACACTGCTGAGAGGAAGCAATGGGAGGGACAGGAGAGGTCTGCTGCGCCATGTGGGTCACCTGTCTAGTGGAGGATCGAACTCATTGCTGCAGTGACATCAGATAGTTTCATAATGCTGTGCTTTAACCCTCTGTACCACCAGGGGGGACCAAGAACAAAAGTATTTTTACAGAGCCAGGCAGTTAGGATCTGTGATTTCAGGGTCCATAAGAGCCAACGCCTTTTCCTTTAGCCACAAGCAAAGCCAAGATATTACAGGTCAGTCTTGTTCCAAGTCCAGCTGTAAACTTTACTGAGCCCCTTTATCTTGTCAGTCTTAGAATCCATATTGTCTGATCAGAAATTGGTGACACAGTGCGCTGGAAAATCTTCTCCCTCTAAGGTTTGGTGATTTGATTTCGCAAGCTCTCAGTAAAAGCTGTAACTGCTTTAAAACTGCCAACGTGTTTTTCTATTGGAGATTTTGTTTATATGTGTCTCCCTTTTCTCACAGATACCAATAGGTTAAAATAAATAAATATATATATATATATATATATACCATGCATTAGGGAGATTTATTCCATTATTCAATTTAAATTCCAGTTCCTTTACCTGTAGCACCGAAATGTGTAGAGGTTAAGAAATTTGTTGTCTTAGAATTTTAAGTGGTATATTTATTTTGTATTTATATGATTATAGTCAATTTTTTATCCCTAATAAAGGCATGTATTACTATACCTTCATTAATCCATTTTTATTTTCATATAAAATAAAACTTTGGGTTCTTTTTTTTTTAAAGTATTTTTTCAATAAAATGACTTAATTTTTGCTTTCCTGGAGGAATTTTAGAGTTATTGAATTCACTGACTACCCAGAAACCCCTTCAGAATTGCTCCTTTTATTTATTTATTTTAGTGTAGAATTGGGGTGTAGACTAGAGGTGGGGGGGTGTGACGAGAGGATTCACTAGAGAGAGAGAGGCAGAACAGGTGGATTTACTGAAATACACTGCTAAGGTGGGCAGCTGGCAAGACAGGGGAAGGGCTATTGAACCATGTTGGTCAGCTCCCTGTCCAGGGATCATACTCAGGCCATAGAGGTGATGGCACTGAGACTTAACCCTCTCTGTCATCAGAGAGGCTCCCAGAATTACCTTTATTACTTTTTTTCTTTCATGTAAACTTTTTATTGAAATATGAACTATTACTGTAATTTTCACAAAGGGAGCACATTTATGTAACCAGCACCTACATAAAGAAACCAAATGTAATAAAATTCAAAGTCCCTTCTACCCTGACTCAGTCACCACTTACCTGCTTCACTTCGAGTGTAAGTTACTTTTACTTGTTTTCGAACTATATATAAACAGAATCATACAGAATATACTATTGTATTTTACGTCTTTTGCTACATTAAATTTATGGGACTCATTAGTGTTGTATGTAGTTTCTATAGTATCTTTCCCTTGTAGTATTACATGTCTTTTTATGAATTTAGCCATTTTCTAATAGACATTAGAATTGATTTCAGTTTTGAACTATTATGAATAGTGCTGTTATGAAGTCTTTCTTGCACATATATTTTGGTGAACATTTCTCCTGACACAAACAGGAGTGGGAATGTCTTCATTATAAAATTATTACATGTGTGTATGTGTGTGTGTTCAGCTTTAGTACTAACAATTTTCTGCATTTGTGCCTGTCTCTTAACCTTCTCACTAACATTTAACACTTGGTATTTTCATTTTCTACATTCCAGTAAGTTCTGCAGTGTTAAAAAGCTCTGTGAGAAACACTGTGATTTTGTAGTTCCTTGGATGACTAATGAAGTTGAATATTTTTGTATGTATATTAGCCTTTTTGTTTCTTTTATGAACTAGAAAACACCAACTACTTAGAAATGTAATGCTGTACTAATGAGTAAATTCATAAATCAGAGAGGAAAGTATTCAAAAATTAAAAATATTTAGAGATGGATATAATGATAACATATCATTAGAATTTGTTGGATCTACCTACGTAGTGCGTAAATGCTAAGTTTATCATTTCCAGTGCATATATATAGGGGAAACAATTAGAAATCAGTGGCCTAAGGTTTCATTTAAGGAATTCTGAAAGAAAACCCTAATTAAATGTAAAGAAAAAGGAGAGATAACAATTAATAAAATACAAGCTAGTTGTACAGTAGAGAAATGGTAAAAAGGCAAAAAATGCCTTTGAAAAGAATTATAGTTAATTCCACTTATTTTCATGTTTGCTAATCAGACTCAACTTGCTTCTTTATTAATGTCTTTTCTGGTTTCTTTGATTTATTGTTATTTTTCTGATTTCTTAAGATGAATTCTTAGTTGTTTTTATATCTTCTATACTTTAAAATGAAAGCAGGTAGGGCTCTCCCTGGTGGTGCAGTGGGTTAAAGCACGCACCATGAAGCTAGCTGCAGCTGCTTCAGCAGGAGTTTGATCCCAGGGAGGTGAATCACATGACCTCTGCTGTCTCACTTGCTGCTCCCCTCAGCAGTTTACTTCCTTAGTCTGCCTGTTCTGCACCCCACTCTGTTTCTGCTCCCTGCTCTGGTGAATCCTCGTGCCACCTCTACTCCTCTGACCTGTACCCCAGTGTGTATGTATAAATAAATAAACCTTTAAAAAGAAATGAAAGCACTTAAACACACTTATTTTTTCCTTTAAACTTTTGTAGTATGAAGTGTTTTTTTTTTTTTAAAAATTTATTTATTTATTCATACGGAACTGGGGTACAGGCCAGAGATGCAGAGGGTGAGAGGATTCACCAGAGACAGAGAGGGGAGCAGAACAGGCAGATCGACGAAGTACACTGCTAGGGGAGCAGCGGGTGGGTCAGGAGAGGTCTGCCGCGCCATGTGGATCTCCTCCAGGGCAGGTGGGAATGGAACTCATGTGGAAGTGGCTTTAGCCTCTTAATGCTGTGCTTTAACCGGCTGCACCACCAAGGAGGGCCCGTATGAAGTGTTTTTTATTGCTTTTTATTGTTAATGATTTTTCTTTAATCCATATACTACCCTGGAACTCAGTTTCTAAATAGAAAATCTTTTTTTCATTTATTTATTTATTTGTTATGAATTATAAACAGAAAATAGCCTATAAAATCTCTCTTAAGATACACACTTAGGGAAAAATTATCTCTTGAGAGTTGAGAATCTGTTTCATAAATCATATCTATTAATTATATATATTTAAAGATTTGTTTATATATTTATGCCAAGAACTGGATTGTAGGCCAGAGGTACAGAGAGAGAATTCAGTAGAGACAGGTCTGCTGAAATATCCTGCCAATGGGAGCAATGGTTGAGACAGAGGTTTGCTGGGTCACATGTGTAGGTCAGCTCCCTGCCTGGCTGTTGAGGATAGTGCTGAGACTTAAACCCTAGGCCACTAGGGAGGCCCTATTAATTATATTTTAAAATTTCTCTATTTCCGCAATTTACTATAATTCACTTTCAAATATTGGGAAATTTTGATTAACTAAGGGACACCCATTTCCAGATCTCTCAGCCTTTCCTCTGCTGGAAAGGTTGGTTAATTTAACATTCACTTTGGCCTCTCTTGCTAGGGAGGACATATCACAAATTTCTGCCAAACTTAAATCTACTGGAAGACTTCTAGGATAATTTTTGCTTCCCAGATGAATTAAACTAATGTGCTTGGCGCTGACCAGTTTCTCCATTAACATTAACAGGTATAGTAGTTTAACATGTCAAGGTTGCCATCTTGTGGGAAGAGCAAGAGTTCATTTAGTCCCTGAGCAAATACATCAGCTGCTTACTTCTAGATTTCTTGTCATGGGAGAGTAACTCAGTGGTCTAAGTCACTGTTAATTGAGATTAATGTTATCAGCTTAGTGCATTCTCCTAGAAAGAGATATAAAAGTATCCCAGAATAGGCCCTCCCTGGTGGCGCAGCGGCTTAAAGCACAGCACTAAGAAGCTAAAGTCACTTTCGCATGAGTTCGATTCCTGCCTGTTCCAGAGGAGATCTGTCCTGATCTGATCCAGGAGGTCTGTCTAGACCTCTCCTGACCTGCACGCTGCTCCTCTCAGCAGTGTACTTCATCAATCTGCCTGTTCTGCTCCCTTCACTGACTCTGGTGAATCCTCTCACCCTTCACATCTCTGGCCCATACCCCAGTTCCATATGAATAAATAAATAAATCTTAAAAAAAAAAAAAGTATCCCAGAATATTTGTTTCAGGTTCTTAAATTTCTAACTTTTTTCATTTGCATAGATATTTTTGTTGTAAATTACTAACTTCACAAATAATACTTTTATCAGTGTGTACTTATCATTATCTTTTGCTTTTTAATCCCAAATAATAGCTTTTTATCAAATAATACTCTAGTTCTTTCTTTTTTGGATATTATCAGTATTGCTACTCAGATTTCTTTTGGTTTGTTTTGCCTAGATTTTCTTAGGACACATTTGGCTTGTTTTTCCCATTTATTAAATTTTCTTTTTAAATATGCATTAGAGAAACTTTACCATTTTACCTCTTTTAAGTGTATCATTCAGTGGCACCAATATAAACCTGAAATTATTCATTTTCAGACCTTATTTTCCTAAACAGAAGCTCTGTACCCTTTAAGTAGTAATTCCTCATTTATTCCCTAGTCCCTGATAACTTCCATTCTACTTTTTTGCCAATTCTAGGTATTTCATACCAGTGGAATCATATAATACTTATCCTTTTGAAAGGCATGCTATCTAATGGGGTAATTTATTCAAGGTTTAATGTTATAATTGACATTCTAGTCTTTCTTGTTTCATAACTTTATCATTTATTATATATTATATCCTCATTTTTCCTTTTCCTTGTTTTTTTTAACCTGTAAGTTCACTTCCAGTAGTTGATTACTTTTCTGCTTTCAGAAGCATGTGGTGCTGTTACTCACTGGAATCATAAAGAATTATTTATCATACCAAGTTACACTATTGTGCCTTTACTTTGTTTCCACCCAGGAAGTTGAAATCTTTAAATACTATTTATTTCCTATTTCTTCTCCCAATCCCTCTTTCTGTCTCCTTGAAACCTTGAAAAGCTTCCTCCTTTTCCTACTCTCCAGCTCCTTCATTTTTCTAACTAGATACTAGTTACTGTTTGAAAGGAATTTCCCTAAGAGCAAATCCCTTTGGTTATATATTTAGAGTTGAATTAATTTCTTATTCGTTGGACACCATTACTTATTCCCTTTTATGGTGAAATTTCTTTTGATATAGCAGATAAAGTGTATGAACTAGAACTGCATGCACCTTGATAAATATCAGAAACAATGTTGCATGAAAAATTACTTGATAATCATTTCTGTAAAGTTCAAAAATTGCTATAGCATGTTGGAAAACTTGAAAAAAAATAACACGTTCCATTACTTTTATGAAGGAATAGATTCAGGGACAGGAATATATAGAGGACTTCAAGGGTATTGTCATACAGTACTCAGGTATTATAATGTTCCTCAGAATGTGTAAAAGTTAACTGGAATCTTGTTAATCCTAGGTGTCCGGTACATTCAGTATATCTTGTGTGGTACTGGATACATCGGGTTTTGAATAATGAGTACATTGAGGATATTCTTCTGTGCAGCAACAATACAAAAAAGTATCTGGGAGCTAGAGATGATGAATTAAGAGTGATCACAATTTTGACTTTTGCATCAAATGGACTTCTAGGAAAGTATCCATTGTTACACTCTTCCCTCTTGCCTTGGACAAGTCATGAGTCAGCCCTTTCGATAAACACCCAGCAGTAGTGTGAATATGGTAGGCGTTTTGGGGGTAGTCCTATTCTGGGTTGGCTGTAAAAGTCTCCAACAGCTTTACCAGAGTTTCTTAGAACTGCATCACCTCCTGAGTCCTGTGTGCCCAACCACCTTACCTGTTATTCCCTACAGACATCACTAGTGGTGCGGGTAGATTGCCCATCTTCCTTTGATTCACTTCCCATTTTTCTCTCACAAGCATTTCCTTCAATAAATCTCTTGTATGTCTAATTCTACTGGTATAGGGCATGAGAGAGGGATAACCCCCAAACCTTCCTGCTCTAAATAGGTTCTGCCATCTGCCACATCAAAACAAAACATATAAGACCTTTAATGTAGAGCAACTTTATTACAATCAGTGCGCGGTACAGCAAACATAAAGATTTTAGTCTCTAAATCAAATACCCAAAGTTATCCATACTCTCGTGGGTAACAGTCTACCCAAAACAGATTGGCCCAAAGCAAGGCCTGAAAGCCTGACACAAATCTAAAGAACCTTTTGGCAGGGAACCCCAGAAAAGGGTCAGAATGGCCAGACAAGTCTGGGAAGAAAAGAGCAAAATCAAAATCAAGATAAATGCTGCTGTTGTTTACCTCCCATGGGTCTCTCACCCACATCTGTTTCAGCCAGTCCAGGACCAAGAAACAAGAGCCACTTTTTCACATGTCTCTCTGCTGCATGTGGCTCCCTCAGGTCTCCTTCTGGCTCTCCATACTGCATCCTTCCTCTTCAGTCACCTCTCCAGACTCTTCTCCTCCCTACTCAGCTCCACACTCCTTTGGGTGGAGCAGGGAACCTGGGACCTCCCCTTTTCCTGGGGACCAACTACCCTGTTACACCACCTGCTCCCTGTTAGTCTTAAATTAACACACAGATCAGTATGTATAAATGCAATAAGCATTCTATATATGTTAGTTTTTGTTATAATAAACTAAGTAAAAGATGCTGGTGATTTTGATGTCAGGTGTTTTGATGGGTGGATATGTCTGAACTGGGGAGAAATTTAGGTGATGTATACTTTACATCCCTTCCAATGTGATTGAACATAGCAACTTAAAAAAAAGTTTGTTCAATTTCTTATCACGCCTCACTTTACACAAAAGTAACCACACTGGTTTGCTTACATTCACTGCAAACACTATAGTGAACCACAGTTCTTTACTAACACTGTTACTTCATAAAATATCCTTTCCCACATATTTCCACTATTTCCTGGGTAAATCCCGCTGGTTCTTTAAGCTTAAGCTTAGGAACAAACTCTCCTATTTCCTCTCTATTCTCACCCTTTTTGGATCCTTGAGCCATCTCCTGTTTATGTGTAATTCAGTAGTTGTGAACATACTTTCAAAGCTAATCTATTTTTGTATCAACTTCTTTTAGGCTGTAGATTATTTAGTCGTGGATTTCAGAGGAATTACCTATGAAGGGTGTCAAATAACACTCTTGTGTCAAATAATCCTCTGTGGTTAAATAAACTAGTGTATTTTATTCAGAGAACAATGGGAGAGCATTTGCAGATGTTAAGTATAGAGGTAATACACAGTTTGAGTTTTACAAAGTTCACTTCGGCTGTTGTTCATTGAATGGTTTGGTAAAGGGTTGTAAGAGTAATTTGGCGAAATGATTTGGCGTGGGTTCTGGAGTGCAATCTTCCAGTTCCGTTTTATCATATCATAGCTATGTATTCATAGAGGTGTTATATAACCTCCCTTTGCCTCTGTTTCCCATCTGTAAAATGATGATAAGAATAGTTGCTGTAAAGGTTAAGTGAGTTAAAACAACTTAGAATAGTATCTGGCACACAATAAATTGTCAGATGTTATCTATTGTTATTTCACAAATATTTGTGTGCTTACTGCATGCTGGGCTCTGGGCCAGATAGCACAATTACGCTGAATTTAACAAATAACAAAAGCAAGTTCAATTAATATTCAGGCAAAGCTTTGCACTGTTAATGATGAGCTGAAGAACATGAAACAGCCTGTTAGAATTCTGGTGATACTTTGATTTATTTGACATTTTTGTAGCAGCATATAATACTATAGTTTATATTAAGAAGTACTGTGTTTGGTCTTCTTCCCCATTCTGATACAGAGCTTCTAAAACCCTTGGGATTTTCTAAGTAATGAGAGCTTAAAGGGTGTCCATTGGTATGTTAATGAGGTGACTTTTTGGAAGGACTGAAAGGGTAGGCATTGGTTGTCTGTTAAACCAAATTTTATGGTTGGAAAGTTAAATACTACTATCCTTTGGGGGAAATGAGGGACTAGTGACTGAATCAGTCATCAGTGACTAATGAATTCATCATGCCTATGTAATGGTTGCACAAAAACTCCAAAGGTGGAGATTCATAGAGTGTCTAGGTTAGGGAGCCAGAATGCTTTCCTTGTGCCACCAGGAAGACCCCAGGCTCCATAAGAACAGATCTCCTTTCTTCAGGACTTTGCTCTATGTTTCTCTTCATCTTGTTGTTGATTTGTATCCCTTATTACCCTTTGTAATATATCAGTAAGCTGAATTCAGTTTCCAGAATTCTGAGCCGTTCCAGCAAATTAATCTAACCCAGGAAGGGGTTTATAGCCAGTAGGTCAGAAGTACTGGTGACAGCCAGTACTTGGTATTGGCATCCTAAATCTGGGGGTGATTGAAACTCCAGTTTGTAGCCAATTGGTCAGAAGCACAGCTCACAACTTGGGCTTACAGTTGGTATCTGAAGAAAAGGGTGGGTTTGTGGAGACTGAACCCTTTAACTGTGGAATCTGATGCAGTCTCTGGGTAAAGTGAATTCTCAGACACTGCTGGTAGCTGAGAATTGCTTGTTGATGTGGGGAAGCCTCTACAACATGTTGAAACTGAATCCAGAAGCCTATTAACAGGAGTTCCATTAGATATTGTATGAATCACTGGGGGAATGTTTTATAATAAAAATTTCTTTGATATAAGACATTTGCTATGTTTCACTACCCTAAAACTTGGCAATTAAATTAACTTTGTGAATATTTAATATTAATAGTAAATTTTTTCAGTAGTAGACCTTTGGGTTAAAAAATGTCTGTTTTTTAAGTTCACAGTTTTTACATAACAACTTGAGAACTTCTGTTTTTTATTTTTTTAATAACATTTAATGGGAATTAATACATACATGTAATGAATATATGGAAGAAGATAGGAGAATCACTGTAACAAGATTTAAATGACAACTTGTTTGAAAAAAAGAATAGTTTGGGCCCTTCCTGGGGGCACAGCGGGTTAGGAAACAGCACTGCAAGTGAGCCACAGCCACTTTAGTGCGAGTTCAATCCCTCACCCTGGAGGTGATCCACATGGCACAGCAGACTTCTGTCTCTCCCGCTGCTTCCCTCAGCAGTGTACTTTGTCAGTCTGACTGCTCTGCTCCCGGCTCTGTGTCTGGTGAATCCTCTCATCGGACCTGCACCACTGGCCTGTACCCCAGTTCAGTATGCCTAAATAAATAAATCTTTAAAAATAAATAAGCGTAGGGCCCTCCCTGGTGGCGCAGTGGGTTGAAGCACAGCACTAAGAAGCTAAAGCCACTTCCGCATGAGTTCGATCCCCGCCTGCCCCGGAGGTGACCACATGGTGTGGCAGACCTCTCCTGACCTGCCCGCTGCTCCCCTCAGCAGTGTACTTCAAAGATCTGCCTGTTCTGCTCCCCACTCTGTCTCTGGTGAAGTCTCTCACCGCTCCTGCATATCTGGCTTGTACCCCAGTTCTGTTTGCACAAATAAATAAATCTTTAAAAAATAAATAAATAAACGTAATTACTGAAGAAAAAAAAAAAGAATAGTTTAAATATTTTATGCTAAAGACTTAAAATGACCTGTTAATGATTATTAACTTTGGGGAATGTGATTGTGTGATGGATTGAGAGAGGAGGGCATGCCTTTGTAATTAAAAATGTCTTATTCAATAAGTAGAAATTTGAAGAGGAAAACAATGACAAAGAAAAGAAGAATACAAATGAATATATGTGTGAGTTGGCTTCCAAAAAATGCCTGGGTCATATAAATGATTCAAGTACCCTGAGTTTGGTCCAGCTTGGTCCATGGGAACTATTGCACTGAATTTATTGAGTTTTGTCTTTATTCAATGTTAAAGATTATTTTCCATTTTTATTTTTATAGGGATGTGCATGCAGTCTGTCTCTGGGATGATAAAGGCCCAGCAAAAATTCATCAGGCTTTAAAAGAAGATATTCTGGAGTTTATTAAGCAAGCACAAGCAGTAAGTTCTTAATTTTTATATTAAGTTTAAGGCTTTACTCAGTGAATATCATATTTTCTGATTTTGAATATAGGACTTCCTGAAGTAAGTTTAAGACATCACACTGATTTTCGACACATTGTTAAGTAGATTTTTAAATGAAATGATTGTTGTTCTTTGGTTTTTTCCCCCCTCAGTGATATTTCTGTCAAGCCAAGTATGATATGTCTTCAATTAAAAGATGCATCCTTTAGATGTCCCCCATCACCATTACTTTTTAGCTGCACATCAGTCCACATAAATGTTTTTTTCTCTCGTGACTAATACCTCTTTGGAAGCTGACAGTAATTTTCTTCAATTCCAGATACTTCTCCGACTGTATTATCCTTGGATTGTCCTTTGCATTGCTGCTGCTGAGCTGAAATTCAGCACTCTTGAATTGATAATATTTATGTGTTTAATATTATTGAAATGAAGACAAAGCTCATTTAGGCATTAGGTCAATTATGCAAGAGCTAGTTTTGTTTGTTTTGTTTTATTAACGCCTTTGTCTTTGGGGAAAAATTAATGGAGAGGTAAAGTATATTTTCAAATCCAACTATGGCACTAATGCATTCCTTACTACTTTGAAGAAGGTCTTAAGGATATGAGATTATTTTCCTTTTTATAAAATGAAGTTTGAAAAGCTAGAATTTCTTATTCTTTAGTTGAATTTTTACATGTATAACATACATTTAGTAAAAGTTGTCTGCTAGAAATGTTCTTAAATTAATAGCTGCTTAAACAGTTGGAAATTAAAAATGAATTTATGTGTGACTTACAGACATTGAAATTGATTATTGTAGTGTATTAATTCTCCTAGTAACCATTATCATGGTGAAGTTAAGAATGGTGTTGCATTGGGTATTACTAACAAAATGAAATGGTTTAACACCATTCATTCTGCCATCTTGATAAATGATTTTAAAAATATATAGTTCAATGTGAAATTATCTTTTAATGTAAATAAATCTTATTTTCAGGCTTTGCTCAGAAAAATTAAATGTTTCAGTATCACAGTTTAATCAAAACTTGTATTTTTTTAGAGCTGATATAGAAATACAATTTATATTTGGAATGCATATCAATTTATCTGTTTTATGAGTTTTGGTGATGATAAATTATGTTCATTTCAAATTGATAGAGCTTTATTCTTCAGTTTCTGGAAATAGATTCACATTATCAGATTAGATACTGTTAGCAAATGTTTGAAAATATACTTTGCTTTAGAAAGCAAAAAATTAGAAAGCAAAATACAGTGACTTCATTGACTCACTGTAACATGACTCAATGAAGTCTGTAATGTATACCTCAGCAGGAACCAGAGGTTGGGACTTAGGGTCACTGATTCAGAGCAGTTAAATCACAAGAATAAAAGTGCCAGTCATTTTCTAAAAGATTTTTAATCTTTAAGTAAATAACTTTGTGCATTATCTTAAGTCTAGTTGATTACCAGACTAATTAAGCTTATCTTCTTAGGAAGGACCAAATCTCCTAAACAGGAACGGCAGTATCATTAAAATTTTACTATAGCATTATTTGAACTGACAAAAAAGAAAGTGAAAATAAATGTACAATGTCTGGGAAGTCATTGGGAATTTGGCTTTTTCATTTTTCTTCAATATAACTTTTTTCCCCCCATAATTTTGAGGTTTAGCAGTTTGGGCTGGGCTCACCAGATTTTGCTGAATCTTACTAAATTGGCAGCAATCTACTAGTGACTCTGCAGGGACTGGATGTTCTAAGAGAGCTGTACCCACATACCTTGTATGTGGCTCTCTATCCCCTCATGTGGTGTCTCATTCTTGGGAATACCAGCCTTTGAGGTCATAGTGGAATGTACAAGACTGCTTCAAATCATGGTTTGGAAGTCTCACAATGCCACAGGCTGTGTTCCATTGGTCAGAGCACCTCACAGGAACAGCCCAAATTCCAGTGAGGGAGAAATAGACTGCACTAATTTTCAGAGTGCTCATAAAGTTGTACAACCACCACTCACTCTAGAGCATCTACTTCTCAAAAAAACAAAACAAAAGCTGTGCCCATTAGCATTACTTCCCTCATAGTATCCTCTTCCGAAACCCTGGCAACCATTATTCAGCTCAATGTAGTTGTTTATTTTGGATACTTCCTGTGAAATGAAATCATACATATATGACCTTATAACTGGCTTTTTTCACTTATGATAACGTTTTCATGGTTCATCTATATTAGCATTTATCAGTACTTCATTTTTCTCACTGAATAATATTCTCTTGTACAACTATCCCACATTTAGTTCGTTAAAGGCATTTGTTCATAGCTTTTTTCTATTTTGAATAAAGCTGCAATGAACATTTGTGCATTAGATTTTTGTAAACGACTTTTTTGTACATGCATTTTATCATATGGTAGTCGAGAGTTGAAAACAACCCAAATGTCCTTCAATAAACAAAATGCAGTATATTGATAAAATGGAATAGTATTCATCCATGAAAGGAAACAAGATACATAGTGATGCATACCTCTACTTGGATGGGCCTTGTAAGCTTTATTCAGAATTCAAGAAGCCAGTCATAAAAGTCTACCTATTATATGATTTCATTCATATATATAAGTCTAAAACTGGTAAGTAAGTATATAGGCATAGAAAGTGACTTAGTGGTTGCTTAGTTGGAGGAGAAGAAAGCAGAGAGGATAGAGGATAAGTAGGTGATACCCCAAAGATACATGGTTCTTCTTTTAATTGAGATATAACTCATAACATTTTAGTTTTTGGTTTTCTAACATTATGATCTAATATATGTTTTCTATATATTACAAAACAAATACTACAATTAAGTCTATGAACATGGTTTAACTTCTGGATAAATATATGTGTTTTAACTTTCTTGGCTATAATATAAACTATAAGAAATGAGATGCTTTAAATATATAGCATAAACATATTGTTATTCTTTAAAGTATCTGTTATTCCAAATTGATGTCATTCCTTTTTTTCAGCGAGTACTGAGCCATCAAGATGATACAGCTTTACTAAAAGCTTATATTGTTGAATGGCGAAAATTCTTTACACAATGTGACATTTTACCGAAGCCTTTTTGTCAACTGGAGATTACTTTAATGGGTAAACAGGGCAGCAGTAAAAAATCAAATGTAGAAGACAGTATTGTTCGAAAGGTAAGTCAGTTTTCCCATTTTTTTCTTTAATAATATTCAGAAAGATTTTTGAAAGTAGCTTAGACTTTAAGTGGTTTTTTTCTACTTTATATATTTCTTTTTAGTTGTTGACAGGTTTCATTAAATGTTTTCTTATTCATCCATCTGGCTTCAACTATCCTTCATATTTTTAAGTTATCTTAAATTGTAGATAAGTATCTTCAAACATTATCTTCTTTTCCTTTTCATGTTCACGTTTCAGCTTTATCTTCAGTATTTTATTTCTTTTTTCTTTCTTCATATTTTTATCTTCCAATAAGTTAAATTACTTCTCTTTAAAAAAATCTCTCCTTTATTAGGTTACCTTCTGGTATCTTTGTGTTTAATTGTGTCTAAGAGCTGCCATCATCTTTATCAGCTTTTCTTGATCCTAGGTATTATAAGATCAGTATGTACTGTATTTGATTTTAATTTTTTGCATAGTGTCTAGTTAGAAACACTGCCCAGGAACAATTCATGATTTAATTGAGCAATTTAGCTTTGAAAGTGAGGAGTCTTGGTTTCCCTTTGAATTCTTCAGTCAGTAATGACCTAAACACTTTGGCTTTCTTTATCATATATATTTTCCTACTGTGAGAATCAAAGGGAACTATAGATTTGAAAAGCTAAAAGCTGTCATTGGAGCTTTTAACACCTTACTACATGCGCTGATAGTTACAATGATACACTCAGGCAATTCACATAATGGCCTGGGCATTGTTACCTCTTGTAGCCTTAAAATTTGTACTTATGGTGACAGTAGTACTATGCATTCAGATAACCAGAGATTCTTCAGTGTTAGAAATAACTGCAACATGAGAAATTTGTATCCCCCCCCCAGAAAAACCAAAACTGAAATTTCTAGATGGCATTAATTTGTAATTTCATAATCTTGTACTCTCTTGGACTTCTTTTCCTTTTTATCATTCCCTTTTGATTATAGGAATGAACTTTACCTAATGATTAAGACCTTAGATTTTGGGACCAGAGCTGTTAGAGTCAAGTTTCAGTGTTGCCCTGTCCAGCTTTGTAAATATGGGAGAGTTCACTTCCCTCTCTGTATCCCAAGTTCAACATGTCTGAGGGGGAGACAGTGCTGGTTTCTTGACTATGATGATTAAGCAAGTTATTTGTGGACATACTTAGAGCACTGCTAGGTACATAGTGTTATATAACAATTGTTACTGCTCACACCATTGTTAATGTTATTAATATATTTCTATATATGACAAAGTTACTTGAAGAAGTAATATTTACTTATAAGTGTGTATGCCACTGCCATCATTCAAATGGGAAATCTTAACATCATTTTGTGCCTTTTTCCATCTCAGTTGTAATCCTGGTGGCCTTTCACATTTATTATTTGTTCAAACATGCATATGAGCACCTCACACTCATAACCAGATTTCTGAAATGCAAGGGCATTTAAGGGCAAGTAATATTTTGCATGTATTACCATAGTTAGTCTTAACCACTTGAAATTTAAGTTGTTTTTTTTTCCTAACTTATACTGGCAAAGAAGGGAAATAAGTAATAGTTGAGATTAAAAACTAATAATGTTTGATTCTGAAACACTTGTTCTTTATCCTATATGTATGCATGGCATTCATAATTGAAATGATTGCATATTTTGTTCTTTTTTTCCTAGCTCATGCTTGATACATGGAATGAATCAATCTTTTCAAATATAAAAAATAGACTCCAAGATAGTGCAATGAAGCTGGTACATGCTGAAAGATTAGGAGAAGCTTTTGATTCTCAGCTAGTCATTGGAGTAAGAGAATCCTATGGTATGTTCTAATCATAATTTCCTTTTCATGAACACTCTAAAACTATACTAAAATAGTACTATCAAAGTTATGTTTATTAACATATAGACATGTCTACTTTTAATGCCTGATGTTTTAAGAGTACACAAAAATTTATAATTCATGTGGTTAATATTTATTTTCTCCTTCTCATTTCTTGGCTGTTGAATCTTTTCAGAGACCTAAATTAAGAGACATGTAGATTTGATTCTATAGCTCATAAAGGTAACTAATTTTGTACTTAACATTTTCAGGAAATATGTTAATCCCATGTATACATTTGTCTCCTAACTTTAATTTCTGACAAGGATGCTCTCATTTGTTCTTTCAATCATGGTTCCTTCAACTAGAATACTCGTCCTCCCCCCGTCTTTGTGTTCTAATTCATCTTCATTCTCTTTCCTCATGGAAATTTCCCCTAATTTCCAGACTAAGGGAGGTCCTATCACTTAGTGCTTCCTATTTATTACCTGTGTTTCTCTATCATATACTTTTGTCTAATTTGCTGGGCTGTTGATCACAGTCTTTCCGGCACATAGGATGCCTGGCACAAAGTTGTTCATGATAACAGTTTTTTATTCATGAAACTTTACTGATCATTGACTTTTTCCATTGTCCCTATATTTCTTTACATACCAAGACTTAACATTTTCATTAGCAACTTCCATGAAATTTATTCCTTTTTATTTTAGCATCTACTAGTTCAAGCTAACTTAAAATCTACATCTGGACTTTTGAAAGTCATTTCATGCTATCATTTAACCCATTTACCAAATTTCAAAAAAATTTTATTGAATTAATATATATCTTATTTTCATTACAGAATTGTAGGATGCCCCCCTTCAGGCATTTCTGCCATACTGAGCCCTCCACCAGAGAATCTCATAAGTTCACCACCATGGACTCTTGTGGTCCCTCCCTTTGTCTTCTTCCCTTCCTGTCTCTCTCCTTCTGCTTGCCCCCATCCCACAGTCAGCTTTCAAAGGTTAGGGTTTTAGTTTGGCGCTATCTCACCCGTTATTTCTTTCACAAAAATTATTTTAAAGTATTGTTTTGTTGTTTTTCTAATCCCTTAGTGAAAACAGTATGCATAGTTCAGTTTGCTTAGCCTGAGATTTTGAGGTTCTCCACAACCACTCTTAACTTAGCATTCTATCTTTTTCTTCGACAGTTCACTCAGGTAGTCTGGTCATTGTATTTTCTTTTCTTTTCTTTTTTTTTTTTTTTTTAAAGATTTATTTATTTGTACATACAGAACTGGGGTACAGGCCAGAGGCTCAGGGGCGGCGAGAGGCTTCACCAGAGACAGAGTGGGGAACAGAACAGGCAGATCGATGAAGCACACCGCTGAGGGGAGCAGCGGGCGGGTCAGGAGAGGTCTGCCACGCCATGTGGTCTCCTCCAGGGCAGGCGGGAATCGAACCCATGTGGAAGCGGCTTCAGCCTCTCAGTGCTGTGCTTTAACCCGCTGCGCCACCAGGGAGGGCCCAGTCATTGTATTTTCACTTGGCCTTATGCCTTTCTACTTCTGAGCATTTAATTATTTACTGGTCTCAAACTATGTAAATACTACTTTATTCCTTAAGACCCAATTCGTATTCTGCCTCTTCTGTGAATGGTTTCTTGATCTTTCAGTCATTGTTTCCATGTTACCGACACTCTTTGTCACTTTACTGCTCTGTGCCATAATCTTTTTTTCTTATGGAGAAGGATTTTGTCTTACATGTTTTTATGTTCCTAGTCCTTTACACATAATAACTCCTCTGTTTTGTTATTTTACTTATTGTACTCAAAATACTGATTTAATCATAATTAGAGTTAAATTTTATTTTTTGTTTTTCAGTTAACCTTTGTTCTAATCCTGAAGATAAGCTTCAAATTTATAGGGACAATTTTGAGAAGGCATACTTGGATTCAACAGAGAGATTTTATAGAACACAGGCACCCTCGTATTTACAACAAAATGGTGTACAGAATTATATGAAATATGTAAGTCAGAACTTAGTATATGTGATCATTTGAGCCATTCTTTTGGTATTCTTAAAATGATTGCTATTTTACTTCCGGACAGGCAGATGCTAAATTAAAAGAAGAGGAAAAGCGAGCACTACGTTATTTAGAAACAAGACGAGAATGTAACTCTGTTGAAGCAGTAAGTCGTTTTTTAATTGTTTATTCTATTAGTTTTTTTCTTTTGCATAGAGTAGCCTAGTGATGGCAAATACATGATACAGGTAATATTATTTTTTCTCATGTCTCTGACCAACACCCGCATTTGATTATAGTGCTTTCTTCAGAAGATACCTTATTCAGCATTTATTTCTTTTCAGAGATAATGTGTAAGATAAAATATATTTGACATCCCTCTTTAGACTTTATTATATTTAATATACTGTTAAATTTTTTCTCATTTTTATTTTATTTTTGATGTACTTAATTTTTAAATCAACCTCCTTTTATTATGTTTTATGCATCTCTAAAGTTAATGATTTTAAGTTACTTTCAAGTTGCTAATAAAATGTGACTCCCTGTAGATATACAGTTCATTCTCATTATTCACAGTAATTGAGTTCATAAACTGACTGAACACTGAACTAGAGAGTATTGAACCATCTTTCCTTCTTGTTACTAGAACCATCTTATTGTGAGATAAAATGTTAATTTTTTTATAGTCATCAGACTTTATATTGTTTTATATTTTAAGTTCCTTATTATAAAAAGGAAACTGATCAGAGGTAGTAATCACGCTACAGTATTCTTCCTGATTGTTTTCTTTTATATGAAGTATAAATTTAATGTGCTTTCCTAGGAAAGTAAGACTCAAGCTTAAAGAGAGTCTTAGAAATGGGCTAATAGGGCAATAACATTGCTTTCATTTAATTTCAGACTTTGCAGCCAAGGAACTAGACTCAGAATTTCATTTAAAGGAATAACATTCCAGCTTTCCTGTAATTAAATACTTTATAATCTCTGACTTCTCTTTGGCTTCTTCCATCTTGGATAATAGTCTTGTTTATTCTTTATTCAGAAATCTGGCTGAGTTGCAGCTCCCCTCCCACCCACTTTTATTTGTTTGTTTGTTTTTGCTTCTCATATTGTATATTTCCTCGTTTAGTGATAAATTAGCTTTGGTATTGACTAGTAATGGGGGCTAAATTAGGGATTGTTTATAACTTCTCTATAGAAATTTAAAGCCAGGCTTCACTTCATTAAGAAGGTAGGGAGGACCTTTGAAGATTTGCTGTACAACTGTGCTCAGTTATCCCCCAAGAAGACTAATCTGGTCACAGTATGAAGCTTTACTTGGAGTGAGGGACCAGCTGGGTAGAGGAAGTACGTGGTTTCTGCAATACAAGCAAGGCATTAGGAGTATCATATTTTTATAGCAATGGAAATGGAAAGGATAAGGTTATAGAGTAGAATACTGTATCATATGTACAAGCTTATATTGGAGAGAAGTGAGTCAATGATGTTTCTGAGGTTTAAGCTAGGGGAACTGTACCTCCACAGAGATACAGTATAATAGTAAATCTAATAGGGAGTTCTGGGGTGGGAGGACAGTATTTTAGCTTGAGGGATTTGGGTATTTTGAGTTGATTGATATGCCTGCACTATTTGGGTAGGGATGTATTTTGGTGTTTTGTTTTGTTTTTAAGATTTATTTATTCATGCATATATAACAGGGTACAGGCCAGAGGTTCAGGGGTAGTGAAAGAATTCACCAGAGACAGAGTGGGAACCAGAACAGGCAGACTAATGAAGTACACTGCTGAGGGGAGCAGCCAGTGAAATAGGAGAGGACTGCTGAGCCATGTAGATCACCTCCAGGGCCAGGATCAAACTCCTAGCTTGCAGTGCTGCATCCTAACCTGTTGCGCCACTAGGGAGGGCTGGAATATGTGTTTTGAGAATTGTTCTGTTCTTCTGGTTTATACAGCTTAGATGTCTCCCTGATGGCCTAGGGGTAAAGTCTTAGCCCTTTCACCGATTCAGAGATGGCCTGAGTTCAGTACCTGGCCAGGGAGCCAACCCACATATTGCACAGCAGACTTCTTCTATCTTGCCCACTGATCCCCTTAGCAGTGTATTTCAGTAAATCTGTGTTTCTGCTCCTCACTCTGTCTCTGGTGAATCCTTTCACTACCAGCCCTCCCCTCCCCCCAGCCTCTGGCCTACCCAGTTCTTCTACACAAAAATAAATAAAAATCTTAAGGAAAAAAAAAAATCTTCAGTAAACATGAAAATTGGACTGTAGAGATCACCTATGATAGAGAATGAGAGAGAACAAGAAAAAGAGTAAGAAAGGTAGAAACCAGTATACATGACAATTTGTATAGAACAACTCTCTACTTTAAAATACATTGGGAAAAAAACCTTGAAAGATGTATATTTGCTCTTCCCCCATTACCAATTAATGTAAGCATCTCACCAACTTGAATGATATACTTTGAAGACAAGTTTGTTTAATACAGAAGACCCTGAGTGCTATATAGCATAGTTCAGAGAAATTATACTTTATGAGATTGTAAGGAATAGGTTGTATAGCTTGTTTATATTTGCTTTGATTATCTACTTATTTTTAAAAATCAACAATTATGGTCAATGTATGTATGAATATCTGCAGAACAACACACAGAATATCAAGTATATAAAAATGACTTTTCACAAAGTGAACATGTGTAAAATCACCAGAAAAATATTCAGAACTCTTTCATTATACCCCCTCCATTATTCCAGTTACCATTTTTTTGTCTTCAGAGGTTATCACTCTTTACAACTTTTAACAAATGAGGTTAGTATTAATGAATGAACCCTATATATTTTGTACAGCAAACTTTGATAAAGAGGAGACATAACTGTAGGTTTAATGACAATATTGGGAAATTAAATCTTAATGCATATTTCTTATTACTGAGCTCAGCTAAATGAAGCCATTATATACTTAATATTTATTGTGTATTTGTTGATTACAGTTTTGTTTCCAAAAAGAATCAATGTATTATAGCAGGAATATAACAGAACAGGCGAGAACATAATGATAATGATGAACAGCTATATACCAGAGACATTTTGTGGGGGTGGAATAGGGAAGGGAATCAGAAACAGTGGAGGGAGGGAAATGCAGTGGACTATGGTGATGGCACATGGGTGATTTGGTGATGGGAAGCCCAAGGGGATTGCAACTGAGATGGAAAAATGCACAAAAATATGTAAAAATAAACTATTATAAAATAAAAAATATATTCCGGTCAAAAAAAAAATCAATGTGTTAAAATGAAGTATATTTTCATTGAAGGAACAGTAAGCCAAGAAATGACCCAAATTCTGGTTTCTAATTTAATGTAGCAACAGTTTTTATTGAATAGTTAAAAAAAAAAAAACAGGTCATTTTTCATAATAAATGTCATTTAAAACAGACTTACTGTCCTGACATCTTTCTTAAGAGGTTTATCAGCCACCACAATACACTTTGACATATCTTAAATGTTTCCATTGATACTAGCTTTAGTTCATTCTTACCTATTAGGCTATTCATATTAATGGAAGAATATTACAAAATAAGGTGAATATATTGTACTGTTAAGAGTCACCTCTCATGTGCTCTTTGATAATGTACCACAGAATTTAAGATTAAAGCATGTATTTTTAAAGCATTTATGTTTTTCCCTGAAAGTTAACTATTATAGTTTTTCAATTACTTTCTTTGAATTAAGTTACTATGGGACAATCTCCTAAGCCTGATTAGTTTTTGGACCCATATTCTATATAGTGAGCAAATCTTACCTAGATAGTTTCCATTTGGGAGGATAGGCTAGATGTACATTTCAAGTAATGTTTACACAGTGCTTAGCAGTTTACTGAATTCTTTCTTTTTGTTATATTTTATATATTTTGTTATATTTTATATATCTATATTACATCATTCTTCATTTTGTACCCTTTTTCATCTTGGTTGTAATCCCCGTGGACTTCCCACCAATTCACCCATGTACCATCACTATGGTCCCGTGCGTTCTACCTCCCCAATTTTGATCCCATTCCCCTCTGCACCCTTGTAGAATAGCTATAGTCATAGTTGCTTGTTGATTTTAGTTTTTACTTCATTACAATTGCTTTTTAACTTTTTTTCCTGATTCCTTACATTCCTGCTATGAGTGAAACCATCCAGTATTTTTCTTTTGCTGCCTTATGTCACTAAGCATAATCCCTTCCATCACCATCCATGTTGCACAAAAGGCAAGAGTTTATCTTTTTTGATTGCTGAATAATATTCCTTTGTGTATATGTACCACATCTTTTTAATCCAGTTTTCTATTTTTGGGCACTTGGGTTGATTCCACGTCTTCCCTGTTGTAAATAGAACAGCAAGAAATGTGGGGGTGCAGGTGTCCTTTTGAATCAGTGTTGCTTTGTCCTTTGGGTATATGGTTAGGATTGGGATTGCTGGGTCATATGGAAGCTCTATTTTTAGCCTTTAGAGGAACCTTCAAACAGCTTTCTGTAGTGGTTAAATTAGCTTGCATTCCCACCAGCACTGTAGGAGAGTTCCTTTTTCTCCACATCCTCACCAACATTTGCTGTTGCTAGTTGTTTT
>NW_004567126.1:6322886-6350217 GCF_000260355.1 Condylura cristata
GTTTTAATGTGCATTTCCCTTATTACAAGTAATGATGAACATTTTTTTCCTATGCCTGTTTGTCATTTGCCTTTCCTCTGCATACTGGAACAAGAACAGACATACAGACCAATGGATTCAAATAGAAAACCCAGTTATAAAGCCACAGTTTTATGTACAAGTAATCTTTGACAACGGAGCAAAGAATATGCAATGGAACAAAGAAAATTTGTTCGACAAATGGTGCTAGGAAAACTGGGCTGCTATGTAGAAAAAAATAAAGCTAGATCATTACTTAACACCATACAGAAAAAACAACTAAAATGGATTAAAGAACTAGATGTAAGAACTGAAATCACAAATTATATAGAAGAAAATACTGGCAAAACACTACATGACATACACCTCAGTCACATCTTTAAAGATATATGACCCAAGCAAGGGTAGTGAAGGAAAGGATGAACTGCTGGATTTACATCAAATTAAATAGCTTCTGTAGAGCAAAAGAGACATTGCACAAAAGAAAGACATACCCCATGATTGGGTGAAAATTTTTGCACACAATACTAATGATAAAGGGTTGATCACAAAGATATACAGAGAGCTGACGAAATTCAACAAAAAGTGAACAACCCCATCAAAAAAATGGGCAGAATAGCTACAAAGATACTTCTCCAAAGAGAAAATGCAGACAGCCAACAGGCATATGAAAAAAATGTTCATTTTTTAAAAATTCATTTTCTTTAGCATTCAAGGCATCTGATTACACCATCTGCAAGTGATGTCATTTTTCTTAATATTAGTATCTCCTGTTTTCTCCAGTAGGCTAAATCTATTAATAGTTACTTTTAAGAAGCTGTTAAATAATTTGGGAATCCTCATCTCCTTCCATTATTTTTATGGGAAGGGAAGGTACTCACTTCTTCAGAATATTACCAAGAATGTATAGGTAAAGAGATAGGTAGGTAGAGAGCTCTATATACCTATCTTAGTCATAAAGCTAGTATTGTATTATGAAGCCATTATAGGTAGAGAGGTAGGTAGAGAGCTCTATATTCCTTTCGTAGTCATATAGCTAATATCGTATTATGGAGCAGTGCTAGAGGTATTTCCATTAAGATCTTCAAAAAGCCAACAGTGTCCACTATATCTGCTAATGTTTAACATTATATCAGAGGCTCTAGCTAAAGAAATTGATTAGATCTTCCCTGGCTGACTGAAGATTTATTTCTATTATGAATGACACAGTATCTTTCTGGTCCAGGAAGTTCATGATAGATCTCAACTACAGAAACAGATAGTGATTGGCATTTTTCACACTGGGAAGGTAACAGTACCTAAGACAGAAATTCAGAAAAAAAAATACATCTAAAATGTATAAGACATCACGGATCTTAATATTTAGAATCACAACCCATTTTTGAGGTAGCGAGATAACTGTGAAGCTGTCTGCAGCCACTGCAACATTAGTTCTATCCCCAGCCAGGGAGGTGACCCACGTGGCGCAGCAGACCTCTCTGGCTGTCTCACCCACTGTTCCCTACTATTCAGCAGTGTACTTCACTGATCTGCCTATTCTGCTCGCAACTCTGTCTCTGGTGAATCCATTCACCCTTCCACACCTCTGGCCTGTACTCCAGTTTTTATATGCTTAAATAAATCTTCTTAAAAAATGAACCCAAACTTAGACTTGTAAGACGTGGCTTCTACGAGAAGAAAAAGACCTTAAGTAAACAGCAAAAAGCACACAAGAACAGAATGAAGAAAAGTCAGGAGTCTGTAAAGGCCATTGTTGGTGCTGACAAAAAGAAATGTGTCTAGCAGTAAGATGGAGATTGGATAACAGAAGGAGTAAAGATTCTGTAGTGACTTTGTGGTTATGGTGATTGTGTGGATTTTTCATGAGAGAATTAATTAGACCTTTTATGATCTGACTATCAGCTGGAGCTGAAATGGGGTGGAAAGGGTCACAAAAAGCTGACAAGACAGAAGATTAGATGGAACGGCCACCCACCTGCCTGGGCTCTGACACCAAAAAGCCTCAAAAGGCCAAAAAACAAAACCAAGGACTATAGCAATACAACACCCAAACAATAGTGGCCTGTGGAGTATAGTCTAATAAAGGACAGTGCCTGATAAGAGGACAGGCCACTGTCAGTGGGTTCTCACCCATGCACACAATTGCCAGAGATCTGAGGCTCCAGGAACCACCACCATGGGGTTTATTTTACTAACGGGGAAACGAAGATCTTACTGTATCCAAAAGTGGCCCGCTATCAGTGATGGTCACTACTGGTCACTATGAGTGCTGGACAGTACTGAACAATAGTGATGGTCACTACTGGTCTCTCAGAGGCCATATCAGAAACACCCAGACCTAACAGCTCTGTGTGACACCAGGTCCAGGGCCTTTGGTGCTCCTCTTAGGCAACATCAGAGACAGAACGGAGGCCCAATCTGTGATAGTCCTTTGGCTTTTCTTCCCTCAGAGATCAGCTGCTGGATGCTTTTTTTTCTTCTTTTTTGGAGGCTGGAATCATTACCCTTTCTTAAGGTGTTGGTGTTGTCTCTCCTAAGGCTGGTGTCATTTCCTGGGCTGACAACGTCTCTTTCAGTGCTGGGGTCATCGTCTCTCCTCTTTCTATAGGAGCTGCTGCCATCTCTCTTTCAGCTCCCTTGGACCCTGGCTTATATATCTTCTTTTAGGGTGCCCCACCCACAAGTCTGAAGGAACGTTTCTTAGTCTTGCAGCTGATTGGACCATTTACCAATCCCTTCCACAACCCAGGAAATGTGCTTTATATAAAAGGCACCAAGGAACAACTGCTACAGCTGACTTGAGGGAGGCTGGGTTCTGGTAACAAAAGTCTGATTGGGCCATCAGCTCCAATCATCTCATAGCTAGCACCTGATTGGCCCATTCCAAAACCCAGTAAATACACTGCGACATAAAAGGCTGTTGAGGAGCAAGTGCTACAGCTGACAAAAAGGCAGTTACTGATCTCTGAGGAGCAACTACTACAACTCACTTGTGGTGGAACAGAAGATTGAAAGAACCACTGCTGCTGGCTCCCACTGCTGAGGCAGCTGGGATCCGGTAACAGAAGTATAAGAGTAAATAAAAGTAAAACTGTCTTAGGTTGGAGATGATGTAATGGTGTATCTGGAAAACTATAAAAAAAATCAATGGTAATACTAACTCATACAATAAAATAATTCAGTAAAGTATCAAGGCATAAAATTAACATATAAAAATCAATAGCCTTGGGGCACGCCCTGGTGGTGCAGCAGGTTAAAGTGCAGCACTATAAAATTATCTGCAGCACCAGTTTGATCCCTGGGCAAGGAAGTGACCCACCTCCCCACAAAGCAGACCTCCCCTTTCTCTCCCACTGCTTCCCTCGGTAGTGCATTTCAGTAATTTTGCCTCTTCTTCTCCCCACTCTGTCTCTGGTGAATCCTCTCACCCTGTACCCCAGTTCTTGTATGCATAAATAAATAACTTTTTAAAGAATGTGACTCAAAGTTTGCAAAGATGTCAGATCTCTCCTAAGTTATAAATTCTCCTAAGTTTATAAATTTACTGTATTACAATAAAAATAGCAACTACTGTATGAAGTTAGAAAGTTGATAACTAAAGGTCATATGGAAAAATAATCATGTACAGTTGAGAAAATATTGGTAAAGAAAAGTAGTTCTAATAGACATTAAAACGTACTGTACAAAACTAACATAGTTAAAATATGATGTTGACATTTACTCGAATAGACAGTGGACCAGGAAGTTAAAAGTATGATGTTGACATTTACTCGAATAGACAGTGGACCAGGAAGTCCAGAATTATGTATGAGAAAAGTTGAATCTTAAATCATTGGAGATATGTTGGACTTTAAAAAAAAAAGTGATGGGACAACTTGATAGCCATTTGGAAAAAGATAATTAAATGTGTATCATATACCATTGAGAAGTATAAATGGATCAGGGATTTAAATATTAAAATAAAAAATGAGGGCCCTCCCTGGTGGCGCAGCGCGCTAAAGCACAGCACTAAGAAGCTTAAGCCATTTCCGCCTGAGTTCGATTCCCGCCTGCCCTGGAGGAGATCCACATGGTGAGGCAGACCTCTCCTGACCCGCCCGCTGCTCCCCTCAGCAGTGTACTTCAGTTAATCTGCCTGTTCTGCTCCCCACTCTGTCTCTGGTGAATCCTCTCACCCTCTGCATCTCTGGCCTGTACCCCAGTTCTGTATGAATAAATAAATCTTTAAAAAAAAAAAATGAAAACATTCAAGTATTAACATTCAAGTATTAAGTGAGTTTCCTCTTTTACTTTGGTTTGGGGAGGGCTTTTTAAGGAATTTAGAATTGTGCGCCAATAAAAGAATATTGGTAGTTTTGCCAGGAAAGACAGCAACCTCATGGTACCCTCCTGGCTTCTCAGTAACTGGGTCCATTTGAAGATGGCCCCTGCCAATTCACAACAGGGGCATTAAGGAGTGTTTAAAAACTTAGAAGAGGACCCTCCCTGGTGGTGCAGTGAGTTAAAGCATAGCACTAAGAAGCTAAAGCCACTTCATCATGAGTTTGATCCCTGCCTGGTAGGTGACCCACATGGTACAGCAGACCTCTCCTGACCTGCCCGCTGCTCCCCTCAGCAGTGTACTTCCTTGATCTGCCTGTTCTGCTCTCCACTCTGTCTCGGGTGAAGCCTCTTAACCACCCCCGCACCTCTGGCCTGTACCCCAGTTCTGTATGCATAAATAAATAAATCTTTAAAAAAAAAGAACTTAGAAGGGACCCTCCTAGTGGCACAAGTTAAAACATAGTGTTATAAAGCTAACACAGTGTTATGAAGCTAACACAGTGTTATGAAGCTAACACAGCTAGAGCAGCTCGAGTTCGATCCCAGGCCAGGGAGATAACCCACATGGTGTGGCAGACCTCTCCTGTCTGGTCCACTGCTCCCCTCAGCAGTATTTTTCAGTTACTGTCTACTCTGCTCCCCATCTAGTCTCTGGTGTATCCTCTCGCCTTCCTGTACCTCTGGTCTGGACCCCAGTTCTTGTATGCATAAACTAATCTTAAAAAATATATAAATATTCAATAGAACATTTTTATAGTTTAAAAATATCTCCCAAAGATATTTTTAAGGATAAAATAGTAAGTTTATGATTGGGAACCTAAAATATATGATCTTATAAATTATTAAGGTTAATACTACCAGATGTAGGACATTCTGACATTATGTACTATTTGATATTTAAAGCTAAGAAAAACAATAGCATCTTTTTTCTAGTATTCTTGTTAAAAATGCATGATCTTCTGGGCCCTCCCTGGCTACATAGCGCAGTGGGTTAAAGCACAGTATTACAAAGCTATCTCAGCCACTGCAGCATGAGTCCCTAGCCAGAGGGGTGACCCACATGGCGTGGCAGACCTCTACTGACCCACCTGCTATATGTATAAATAAACCTCTTTTAAAAATGCATGATCTACTACTACTGAAAAAAGATTAATCAATCCAAATTAAGATACAGTCCAGAAAATATCTGATTAGCATTCTTTAAAACTGTTAGTATCATAACAGATTAAAAAAAGATAAAGGAACTGTCATATATTCCAGGAGATAAGCAGCACTAACAAGTAAATGCATTGTGGGCTTGTAGATAGGATCTTGGAATGGGAAAGAGATGTTAGTGAAAAGATGGTGAATTTTTAATACAGTATATAGCTGGTAAATTTTCTTGTACCAATATTATTACCCTTGTTTTTTAAAATTTTTTATTTATTTATACATACACAAGTGCGGTGCATACCAGTGGTGTGGGGGGCGGGAGGAGGCAGGAGAGGATTCACCAGAGACACAGTGGGGAGCAGAACAGGCAGATCTATTGAAATATACTGCTGAAGGGAGCAGCGGATGGGTCAGTAGAGGTCTGCCACGCTATGTGGGTCACCCCTCTGGCCAGGGATTGAACTCATGCTGCAGTGACTGCGATAGCCCACAGTGCTGTGCTTTATACCCATTGCACCCCCAGGGAGGGCCCTCTTACCCTTGTTTCAGTGTTGTACTGTAGTTTGTAAGATGTTATCAGGGGAAATGAAATGACTCTTGTATGGGCACTTTCTGCTATTTTACAACTTTTCTGGGGACTAAAATGAAAATAAAATATAACACACAACATGGATAAAACAAAATATTTGCATTTTTAGAGCTAATGTTCGCGTGGAGGTTTGAATTACAGATTAATGATCTTGGTGACAGATGGTGGTTATATAGAGTTGGCATCATAAGTAGTGGTATTTGGGGCATTTGGTTTTTGTTCTGTTTTTATTTTTTATGTTAACGCTGGTTTATAACACTGTTTATGATTCAGAGGTATAAGATCACAGCTCTTCATGTGTAAGTTACCAGACCTACCACCAAAGCACCCATAATTCATGTATGTTTTAGAGGTAGAACTAGTAGGTAGGTGCTATTATTCCTATTTTACAAATGAGAGCACTGAAATTCAGCGACTTATAGGAGAACACTCTGAAACAGCTGGAAAATGGTTTCACTGGGCCACAGCTGGGTCCTGAATTCCAAAGGATGCTGCTACATACTTGGAGCATATTAAGAAGATATGCAGTTTGGTAAATAATTTTTAATATGTGTATTGCACACACAGTTAGTTAGCATTCTTGGTTGTAAGAGACAAGAATCATCTCAGACCAAAAGGCAAATGCATTGATTTGTGTGAAGTCCAATGTGGAAATCTCTAGGGTACAATGAAAATTAATGAAATGTGGATTTGGAACTTCACCAGAACTTTCTAGGTTTGTGTTTTGTTGTTGTTGTTATTATTGCTGTTGGTCTATTTTATTATACTCTACAGCTGATAGACCTTTTTTGTTGAAGCAGGACCATGGGAGCTACAAGCCTAAAATGTGACACCTGTTTTGACTTGCCTGATTCTTATTGTTCCAACTTGGGTTTAAAAAAATCTAAATTTGGATCAAATGCTTCATGTTTAGTTGCCTTTGCACATACATGTGCACATCTCTAGTGCCAATGTATATGTGTTTGTTATAGGTGTACTGTAGTAATAGCTCACTTCTCCAGAGGACCACCTTGGCAACTTTGCAGTTCAGTGGAGAACCTGGAAATAAGTTAGTTGTGATAGGTGTACAGCCAAACAGTAGTTACTGATAGAAAAAAGTGAAAAAAAATTATATTAAGATAATTTGAAATTTGTTCTTGACTGTTAGATGACTTGATAGCCCTTTGATAGTCCCTGAGGATATTTAGTTAGTATTTATTATGCACCTAAAGTAGTCTTTTGCTAGTTTGAGATAATAAAGTAGATCTGAACCCTGTCTCCACAGTACTTGCCACTAGAATAATATGGACTTTTCATACAGTGAGTAGTGGAATAGAATGAATTAGTGGTGGCAAGTTTCACTCTTCCCAATCACCAGGCACTAATGGGGAGACAGTGTAGTGTTCAGGAGTATACAGGTTGGAATCAGGTGAGGATTTGAATTCCGTTATTATTTGGCACATTATTCAAATTTTGTAATCCTTGTTTTCCTAGCTGCAAAATGGGTTGATTCACAATTGTATATTTAAGTACTGAGTTTGGTGTGGTGGTTGTTTTTTTTTTAAAAAAACATTAGGGCTCTGATTTGGAGAAAGTTGCTCATTGATTCCAAGACAAATAGAAGCTGTTTTAAAGTCTTTGCAAAATACTGACTTTAAAAACTGAAGAAGCAACTATTTTATATATCATAGATTAATATTAAAGTAAGTACTTGTTAACTGACAGCATTTTAACCTATCAAGGGTGGTATCCAGAAAGGCAGAGTGAGTCAGTCTGTATAATTAGTTTAGAAGTGAAGCAAGAACCACTAGGTATACTAGTAGAAAAAGAAACATTAGCCAAACTAGAAATAGCAAGAGAACCTGATTTTTAAGAATAGCCTGCTACTCATAGAACAGGTTGATTCTTGAGAACATTACAAATAATTTTGTATAATTGAAGACCTAATAATGATAAAGTCAAGTCTGGGATAACTTCTAGCTCAACTCCTGTTTTACAGCCGAGGCAAAGCAAAATATTACTTATACTGTGTTACAAAACTGATGAAAATCAGAACTGTTCTTGTTGCATTTTACTGAAATTCGTGAAATAGGATTAATTGTTCAAATTCAGTACCACTGAAGACTCCACTGTATCACTTAGCTTCCCTGTCCAGCTTCATCTTCACAGACCTGTGCTGTTGATCATTCAACAAATACCAGGTGCTGCTGCATTTCATGGCAGCTATTTTTGAAGATTTTTTTTTTTTCAGTCTTGCTGTATAGGAAGGTAAATCATCAAGCATATTGATAGTTAAAGTATTTCACCTTTCAGACCTCTGGGGAGAGATTGCTATGGATTTAGAAGTTGTGCTCATCTCAGGCAAAATACAGGAGTTGGTGGCATATACAAAAAGTTTTTTCCTTCACGGAGACAGAAAGGGAATACAAGGTGAGAGAGATGGCTTATCACTGTTCTTTCCATTCAAGATGTATTTTTGAAATAACGTATATATATAGTGCTTTGGTAAATCATGGCAAAGAATACAAAAGAGGAATAACATGCTCTCTGCCCTCAAGGAACTGATCATGCTAAGACAAGAATCTTGAAATAAGGAGAAAACCATCAAGCAGTCTGCCTTTCTTTTTGCCTGCATAAAATGATTTTCTAAAGGATTTTCAATACACAGAAAACAATAGCATATTTATCCTCTATTTAATAAAAGCTTGTGATGAACATTTCAAGCACTTGCAGGCAGGAATAGCAAAAACTGTATAACAAACCTCACCCTCGCCCCCCCATATGTAAACCATAGATTGAACAATAACTATTTTGTCATGGTTGAGCCCTTTTTCCTATTTTTATTTCTTTTCGCTAGCATTTCAACAGTAATTTATAACTGTGCATTTTATGCTAAACACTTCCTTTTTACAACATTGTCATGCTTACATGTATTTCATCATATGTATGTACCAGAGGGTATGCAGCTTTTATAAGTTGCTGTGTAATACCGAATGATCTTCAGGAGTGTCGTAGTAACTCTTATTGTCATCAACAATGTTTATTTTAGCTGATGTGTGTTTTATCAGTTTATTAATTTTTGCTGGTTTCCTATTGTCAAATTTTTAAGGATTTTTATTACAGTTAAAAATTATTCAGGAGAGTGGGCATCTTTATTATGGACCATTTGTATTCTTTTGTGAGATCAGACTAATCATTCATAAACTTATTTTTACAATAGTATTTTATTTCCTAGCTCAGATTTTCAGAACTATTCATAATTTGATTCTGAGCTCTTTCTCTAACTTCATACTGTCCATCAGTAGTCATTCTACTAAGTAAGGGGTATTTCCTAACTCATGTACCTGTTCTATTCATGTCTCTGTTTTGGACTAATTTTTAAGTAACATTTTCCTTTTTTCCTTAATGTTTTAACTTTCTATTTTTTTCTTAATTTTTTTTTTCTTGCCTATCCATATCTTTCAGAGTCCTGGTAGCCCATATGCATGCAGTAAAGTAGACCCCAAACCTTTTATCCATTTTTTCTTATTTGAATTTCTACTCTGTTGTTTCTGCCATTTGATTTAGTAGTAGATCATAGACTGCTTGGTTAGTTTACTTGTCAAACAGCAGTTTGTGAGACTGAATACATAGCCATGGAGAGAACCTCTGTCCATGTGCAGTTTATAGTGCAGTAGTGATGCATTTATTTTGACTTCTTAGGGAGGTTGAACTTCTTTTCATGTAGTTCAGTATGTATGAAATATGCATTTGTGAGAGAGTTCCCAGCTGGGTTGTAAAATCATTTGAGGGTATAAATCATGTTTTATATTTCTCTGTTCCTTAAAGCACTTTGCTCAGTTTTGAGAATATAACCATTACTAAGAATATCTTGCTCTGTTAAAATGTAGTAACAAAAGTTGTAGGCAGTGGAATCAGGTACCAGTTTCCCATCACAGCGCACAGCCTTACCAACTAATTGTGCAACATTGCCAAATTCTTTACTTTTTCTATGCTTATTTGCTTGTGTTACATTTCTACTTCCTAATGTTGTCATGTGGGTTAAGTGAGGAAAGCATTCAGAATGATGTTTAGCATACAGTAATACTCATGAAAAGGTATCAGCTATTACAAGATTTTAACTTCTCAAGCCGGGAAGCTTCCGCAGCCTTTTGTGTCCTTAGTGCCTTTTATCTAAGCTGATAACAAATTCTACTTTTTAATTCAATATTCCTGTCAATTTAACCTTTAATTCTCATTGTAACACACAGTACAAAGCATGTTTTATATTGTGACTTAGTATATACTATGCTTATTTGTACATAAGTAAACAAAAGTTTTATGAAATAATATTCATTGTGATGTATGCCATATATACGCTAATACCACTTGTTCCCCTCCCCTTTTTTTTTAAGCTGGTCAAAGCCATTAAAGCTTAATTTACAACAAACAGTTTGAAATACACAGTTCTGCATTTTGAAATCTGCAAAATTTGACTACTGAACTAGATTGTATTCAAGTATAAATTTTCAATGAAAGAGAAAAGAGAGGTGAAGTGACAGGGACTTGGAACTTATTTCTGTGGCACTTTCTCTTCTCTATCAGTTATAGCCAGCTGTACCTATTGACGTCAACCTGACCTTGCTGCTGAAGGTGAGAGTGTTGAGTTTTGCCTATTCCCAGATTTGGGGTAGAGTGAGATCTCTCAGGAGTTTCCTACCTTGGTGAGGCAGAGATGTCTCATCCACTTTGTATCTGTATTATTTTTCTTACGACAGACACCAATGTACATGAATTGAATTTAGCATAATTCTCAGAGAAGGACCTGAAAAAACTTTTATTATGGACTTTCTTTATTATACTACAATAGTGGAATGAATCATGATTACCTAAATTGAACTCCAGTAGTAATCAACATTATATCAATTCCAAGAAGATTTTTTAAAAAAGATTTATTTATGCATACAAGAGCTGAGGTACAAGCCAGAGGTGCAGGGGTGAGAGGATTCATTAGAGACAGTGGGGAACAGAATAGGCAAATTGACTGAAATACACTGCTGAGGGGAGCAATGGGTGAGACAGGGGAGGTCTGCTGTTGCCAGGTGGGTCACCTCCCTGGCCGGGAATTAAACTCATGCTGCAGTGGCTGCAGATAGCTTCATAGAGTTGTGCTTTATTTAACCCCTTGCACCACCAGGGAGGCCCCCCAAGAGGACTTTTTAACACACAAGACAAATATAATTCACTTCCTTAATACAGATAAGTTATTTTGTTTTTAAGAAGATATATGCCAGCTTTAGTGTATCTTGCTGTAGTAGTTCCAATCTATTTTGAGACCTAATGGATGAGTAAGTAATTATATTATACTACGGAGCAGGAATGGGAGCGTCTTTTGCCCCATTTAGGACATTTTACTGAAGGACTCCTAGAACACTGGCGTTGGTCTTTTTTTTTTTTTTTTTGGATTATTTCAACAGCCTCCTTTATCATTTTCCCTACCACCATTTCACACCAGCTCTCTTGCTGTTCTTAGGCTGACCCTTGGGAAATTGGGAAGTAGAAGCTCTTTACCTTTATCCTCTTTATAAAACCTTTGATATTTCCTGGCTCTTGCCTGTCTTTCTAGCTTTCTTTCCCACTATCTGTTGTTTAGAGGCTACTCAGTCCACTTTAAGATATATAATTATTTTTTCAAGAACCAATATAGATAGTATCTTGTAGGTATGACATTTTTAACTACTATGAACAAATAATTCCTTTGCTGATTTTTGCTTGATTGTGTGTGTGTGTGTGTGTGTGTGTGTATGTGTGTGAGTTACTATTGGGTTGTTGGAAAAGTCATGACATTTTTACTTGAAAAACATAGAAAAAATATATCATGACTTTTCCAACAACACACTATTTTACTTAGTTGTGTCTATCCATTTATGTATGTCTTCTTCCTACCCTCTTTTAGAAGGTGCCCTCCTCCAAAGTAGGGGTTATATCTCTCATATACATACTCTCTTATGTCTCCTAACCACATTGTTGGTGCCCAAGTGGTAGGTATCCAGTGATAGTTGGTTGAATGAATGTATTCATACTGTTATAATTTGAGTCTAATTTTGTTAGGTTCTCTCCACGTAAGAAAAGGTTATCAAGTTTGTTTTTTCATTTGTACATTTTTTTTTAAAGATTTATTTATTTATTCATATAGAGCTGGGGTACAGGCCAGAGATGCGGAGGGTGAGAGGATTCACCAGAGACAGAGTAGGGTACAGAACAGGCAGATCTACAAAGTACACTGCTGAGGGGAGCAGCGGGCGGATCAGGAGAGGTCTGCGGCGCCCTGTGGTCTCCTCCGGGGTAGGCGGGAATCGAACTCATGCGGAAGTGGCTTTAGCTTCTCAGTGCTGTGCTTTAACCTGCTGCACCACCAGGGAGGGCCCATTTGTACATTTTTACTTACCCCCTTGGAGACTTTTGTTAAAATTTCCAAAGAGAACCTAAGTTCTGCAGTGTTTTCCTTAGGGGGTTGAAATATACTTTGGTAAACTAGTTTAGAGTATCCACCTTCAACAATTCTGTAATAAAGGTAAGTAAAATTACTTTCATTGTATTTAATTTTTTTGCTATAGTTAAACAGTACAATTTAATGGAGCTATAGAAAGCAAAGTAGAATGGAGCAGATTTGTGCTTACTTGTGCTCTTAGTCAATTTGTTGACCAATTTGTGGTGTATTTCAGCTCATGGAATGCTGTGTAAATGCCCTGGTGACATCATTTAAAGAGACTATCTTAGCAGAGTGCCAAGGCATGATCAAGCGAAATGAAACTGAAAGTAGGTAAAACATCACATCAACTTCTTACAGTCTTTTCAGAAGGCATTTTTGAAGCAGATAAATTGTTAGATTAATAAGTTGTTAGATTATTGTTATATCTGTTACTATAAATTCTACTTAAGTGATTTAGTATTTTGCTTGGTTAAAGTTACATTTATAAGCTTTTATTTTAAGCATTTTCAGCACTTAGGTATCAATACTGTTGTGAGTGTGCGCATCTGTGTGAGATTTCAATTTTTTTATTAAGTGTAGGACTCTAACATTTAAAGGCTGATTTTTTAAAAAAGATTTGTTTTATTTATTTATGCATACAAGAGTTAGGGTGTAGACCAGAGGTGGGGGTGGTAAGAGGATTCATCAGAGAGTGAGTGAGGAGAATAGGCAGATTGACTGAAATACTCTGCTGAGAGGATCATTGGGCAAGACAGGAGAGGTCTCCTGTGCCATGTGGGTTACTCCCTAGCGGGGATCAAACTCATGCTGTAGTGACTGCCAGTAGCTTCGTAGTGCTGAGACTGAATACCTTGGGCCATCAGAGAGGCTCTAAGGCTAATTTAAATTTAAAACTTAGGGGTGCCTCCCTGTAGGCATAGGGCTTAAGTTTCAGCGCTATACTGCTATCATCACTTTCACCTCTGTGGCCTGAATTTGAACCTCGACCACGGAGCTATCCCACATAGCACAGCAGACTTCTCCTGTCTTGCCTGCTGCTCCCCTCAGCAGTGGATTTCAGTAGATTTGCTTGTTCTGTTCCCTATTCTGTCTCTGGTGAATCTTCTTAATGCCCTACATCTCTGGCTTTCACCCAGTTCTTCTATGTATAAATAAATAAATCTTTTTTAAAAATAGGCAAGTATCAATTTTTTAAAAAATTAACGTGGTATAGGATAGAACTCTGTATTTAGCACTGTGTTAACAATTATCCCTTTTCCCAAAAATACTTTACAGTTTAAAATTTCTGAGCTGTATTGTTTTTTAATTACCTAAAAGTTTTTCTTAATTAAGGTAAATATGGGTATATAGCAAGTACATTACAACCAAAAAGAAAATTAGTGAAGTTTACCGACATTTCTGCTATCCAGAGAGAGATACCCATACTGAACATTTTGACATATTGCTGTCCAGCTTTCATGTGTGTTATTTCAAAGTCCTATTATGTTTCAGCTCAATTAGTTCATACATTCTTTTAATGTAGTTATATAGCAGAAAGCACACAACGTAGAAGGATAAATGAAACGTTTGTGCTTCTGCTTCCAAAGCTAAGTAGTTATGTCTGACTGTGTCCTCCCTTCCAAAGGATTTATTTAATGACAACCTGTTCTTTATGGGAAGATTATGATGAAGGTTATGTAAATAGTATATATAACATAAGAGTGTGCTTTTATTGGACTATGGTGGTGGCACATGGGTGATTTGGTGATGGGAAGCCCATGGTATTACAACTGAGAAAAAGGCACAAAATGATATAAAAATAAACTATTATATTATTAAAAAAAAAGAATGTGCTTTTATAAAGTGAAAAATTCTTTATGAATCCAATTTATCTTTTATAATTATTACTCTGAACACTATAACTGTTTTTTACTCCTTGACATGGTTGTGTATTTGACATTGTATCTACTTTATAAATGTACTATTCTGTATAAACTCACTTCCTAGAATAAAAAATGTTCCATTGTGTTTGAGTTCATTTGATTCACCTTTTAAGTGTAGGGTTTGCAAAGCGTGATCACTTTTAAATTTAGTTCTTTTAGAAATAATTTCTATCTGAAAATTATCATTTTTTTCAATCTGATGATCTGTAATTGCCGTAACAACCCCTAAACTAATTGTATCCACAACATAATACCATTAACAATTTCCAACTAATATTTCTCCACACTGTTATTATCATAAACATGCTATGCCCATGATATAAAATCAAAGAAAAGATTTATTTTAATAAATGGCATCATTACCTGAGTGTGTTCTATCCTTTCAGAATTACATTTAATGTTTTCATTGATGGACAAAGTTCCTAATGGGATAGAGCCAATGTTGAAAGACTTGGAGGAGCATATCATTAGTGCTGGCCTGGCAGATATGGTAGCAGCTGCTGAAACTATTACTACTGTAAGTTTTCTTCAATGGCAGTGATAGATGTATGTGAAAGGGATTTTTTTTTTTAATCCAGGACTGGGTATTTAATATAGTAATTGATGGCATATCAGTAATATTGGAGCACCTTTAGATTTTCAGAAAAAAAGAATCAAGGAAAATATTTCCAAAAGTTAAAATGGTAGTTAATAAATATAATAAAATTGTATGTATGTATTCTCATTGTTTTTAATCATTTTATTTCTAAAAACTAAATTGATAAAATAATTTTGTTTCCAGGACTCTGAAAAATATGTTGAGCAGTTACTTACACTGTTTAATAGATTTAGTAAACTTGTCAAAGAAGCTTTTCAAGATGATCCACGATTTCTCACTGCAAGAGATAAGGTAAGTATTCCTGTGTAGTAACAGTACTGTCATCCTTCACTATTAAGGAGTTTGTTTTATTATGCTACTAAATTACCAGCTTAAAAACTACTTTTTCCCCATCAATGGAGGCTAGCTATGTTAATTTTTCTTTGGTAAGCATTGATTAAGTCTGTGAACTACAGTTTAGCTAGAAAGTTGCTTTCTTCCTCATTTTTCAGAGAATGCCTTTGAATATTTGATTATTGAATTCCTGTTCATCCTTACTTAAGACCCAAGTCCAATTACAGCTCTCAACTTCTTTGATTGCCCTGCACTGCCCTAGCCCCAGCCCCATTCATGCCCCCAGAATTGATTGCTCTGCACTCTTTTTTTTCATAGGGTTCCTGTGAGAGCTATGTTCAATCTATCCTTCTTCACATACATCTTTTTCCATCCTGTATGGGATAATGATAATGTAACTTAGTATTATCCTTAGAGTTGTATCTTTCAAATACCACACCTATCACTAGAAATTGCCATTAGCTTTTCCCCCTCTTCCTTACCTTTCATTATTTCCCAAGTTAGATTTTTTTCCCCTTTGGCTCTAAACAGATAATCAACTTTCTTCAGTTAAATAAATAGAGGGGAGGCTGAGGAAAGGTATTGAAGGGGTTGTATGGGATTATTGAGATCATTTGAAACATAAATTGAGTGGCCTACTGAGGCTTTATTTGAGGCCATGTTTGATTTAAAATTGAAGGTGCTGAAGAAAAAAGTCATGTTTTTGTCTGAGGGACGATTGTTCCAGCCAGAGGGGAGAACAGGTGAAAAGACTCCAAGAGGGCCTCCCTGGTGGCACAAGGGGTTAAGAGGCAGCACTGTAAAGCTATCCTATAAAGCTATCCACAGCCACTGCAGCACGAGTTTGATCCCCAGCCAGGGAGGTGACCCACATGTATTCAATCCCTGGCCAGGGAGCTGATTCACATGGTGCAGCAGACTTCTCCTATCCTGCCCACTACTCTTCTCAGCAGTGTGTTTCAGTAGATCTGCCTGTTCTGGGCCACTCTGTCTCTCTCACCCCCCACATCTCTGGCCTATATGCCAGCCCTTGTATGCATAAATAAATAAACCTTAAAAAAAAAAGAAAAGAAAATGCTCTAAAGCAGAAATAAAATTGCCATGTTCTGGGAGCTAAGAAGAAAGAGGTCTTGGTGACCACAGAGGGTTGACTGAGGGGAGAATAGTAGGAACTGAAGTCAAAGAGGCAACAGGAGGCAGATGATAAGATCTAAGCCATGGTAAGGAATTTGGTTTCACTCTCAGGAGGATGGAAAATCATTGAAAGATTTTGAACAGAATGATATGAGCTGACTTACATTTTAACAGTATCACCTGTCTGCTGCAAAAAGAATAGACTGAAGGGGTGGGGCAAGAGAAGCAAGAATATCACTTAAGAACCTTTTTAACTAATTCAATTAAGTAATGATAGAAGCTTGACCCAGAGATACATGGTAGAAACCATCAAAAGTGGTTGGATTCTTATTGTTGTTATGAAAGTAGACTATACAGGGTTTGCTAGTGAATCAGTGTAAAATGTGATAGAAGACTTGTTCAGGATGTGACACTTAGGGTTTTATTCTGGTTAGTTAGACTACTATCTGTGCTATTGTGGACAGCTCTAGGAGAAGCAAGTTTTGGGAAGATGGTTAAAGAGAGATTAGGATCTTGGTTCTTGACCAGTTATTAAATATCCACACGGCAGTGTCAAATCTAGAGCTTAAGAGAGGGAATGTGTCTGGAAAAGTAAGTTTGGGAGCTTCAGTGTGTGGAGGTACTTATAGCACTAATACTGGCCAAAATCACCAGTTATGAGTGAAGATAGAAAAGAGAAAGTACCCAGGGCCTTTATGGTAGCAGAAGAGGTTAAGTGTCAGCACTATGAAGCTATCAGCAGCCACTGCAGTGTGTATTCAATTTCTGGCCATGGAGCTGACTCACATGGTGCAGCAGACCTCTCCTGTCTCCTGTGTTCCTCTTATCAGTGTAATTCAGTAGATCTGCCTGTACTGCTCCCCACTCTGTCTCTGGTGGATCCTCTCACTCCCTGCATCTTTGGCTTGTACCCCAAATCTTCTATGTAAAAATAAATAAAATCCTTTAAAAAAAGAAAAAGAGAAAGCACCCAACCTCGGCCCTGGATGTTCTAAATTTACTTTTCAGAAAGGTCAGGTCTCTCTTGAGGAGAGAGGATGAGTAATATGACAGAAAGAATACAAGACAAATAGGAAACGCACTTTCAGGGAATGGGATGATCTGCTGTTTTAAAATGCTGCTGATAGATAAGATGGGGATTAACCTTTATCTTCATTATGGAGTTTGTGAATGACTTTGACAAGGATTAGGTGGACTAGTGTATTGAAAGCCTGATTCCAGTAGTTTCCTGTAAGAATGGCAGTAAAGAAATTGTAGAACAGCAAGTTAGATCTTTCTTCCTAAGTTTAGCTTAAAGGGAAGAAAAGAAATTCTGGGGCAGTAGCTGAAAGGGAACAAAGCCAAAAATTTTTAAGATACGAAGAATTACAATATGTTTGTATACTGGGGCTACAGAAACAATGATGAGGAATAAAGTTAATGATGTGGGCGAAATAGAGAATTCTGACTTCTTCAGTTTTCTCCATGAAGTAGGAAGCCATATCAGCTGAGAGTATATATGACAGAGGAAATACTATAGTTTTGAAAAGAAAAGCAATGGTATGGAGATATAAACTGGGAGAATGTGCAGACAGGAGGAGATAGAATAGTTACAAGGCAGCAGTAAGATCTATCCTTCTTGCTAATAATAGTTATAACATGGCAAGGAACGTTGTAAAGCCATTGACTTGGGCCTTCCTGGTGGCATAGGGGCTAAGTCTCAGCTTGATCATGCTGTCACTGCTGTGGTTTGAGTTCAGTCCCCGCCCTGCTGCTCCCCTTCACAGTGTATTTCAGTAAGTCTACTTGTTATTCCCCCCCCCACCTCTAGCCTGAGCCCCAGTTCTTGTATGCATAAATAAATAAAAATAAAGCATAAGAAAATAAAGTCATTGCCTTGAAAAAATCCAGGCCAGATAACATCATTAAAAATTAAAACTAATTCATCATTTCAATGTGTTTTTGAGGTTGTAACAATTTAACTGTATTTTAATATAGAAATAATGTTCATTATTTCACTTGAAATTATTTGCAGGCATATAAGGCAGTTGTTAATGATGCTACCATATTTAAACTTGAATTACCTTTGAAGCAAAAAGGGTAAGTTTTAAAAATTCACTGTTTAATACTCTTAAATTTTTGGAACATAATCTGTTACTGAGTATTAGCAAGGTACTATTTGCCCTTGTCCTATTAGTTTTTTTGGTTTGTTTTGATTTTAGTTTTAGTTTTGTTTACTTTTATGATTTTTGTTTTCTTTGATTATTAAAATCTCTTAGCTTTAAATTGTAAATTGACTTGTTACCCTTAATGGCCAAAGTTTATTGGTCATTAAAGATGACCTTTTTTTTTTTTTTTTAAGTGTAATATTATTTTGTTATTTTTGTCACTCTTCTTCCCACATTTGAAAATGCAGGCGTCACAATTTTTCCTTCTCCTTTTCCTACTAAACTTATACACTTTTGAAATATAAAGCAAAAAATTCTGACTTTTTTACAATTCCTCCTTGATTATTTTTCCTTCCTTTTTAGCCACTAGGGTTACTTTATTACCTATATAAGCATAGACTATGACTCATTTCACCATTATGCTAGAAAAAGAAAGTAAATTTTAATGTAGACTTTTATATTACCAGTTAAAAAACTGTTCTCATTGGTAAAATGAAATTACTTGTGCTAAGTACTGTTACAGAAAATCTGAATCAGAATTTAATGAAATGTTAATAAATCTGAGCTAGTTAATTGTATCCTCAGTAGCACTAAAGGTTAGATGGAAGTATCTTTTGATGTATGTTCTAAGAATTGTGCTTTTAAACCAATTTTATTCATAATACTAAAATATTTGAAAAATAACATTTCTTACTAAGGCAAATTTTTGAATTTTATTCTAATCATTTTGTCAATTTTGAACTCTGTAAGTGAAGAACACCTGGGTCACATGATGCTATAGTAGTTGTCATACTTAGAAGGGCATTTATTGTATACTGTTTAAACTGTGAGTTACACGCACTGAACTACTACTTGGAGATCTCTTCATAATGAATATATAATTAGTCTTCCTCATACTCCCATGCCACCCAAATAAGAATCTTTCCTAATCTCCCGGTTCTCTACCAGTCAGCTTTTTAAATCTTTACTCCCTAAACATTTCAGCAAACAGTCTTTGATGAATTTGGTGTTTATTTAGATTTGAGGGAAAATTTATAATCATTTGCATAAATCTCAAGTATATAGTGTTGTGAGATTTGACAAAGACCCATAGCTCTCTTGGACCTCCCTGATAATGCAAGAGGTAAAGTCTCAGTACTGTGAAACTATCCATAGCCATTGCAAAACAAGTTTGATCCTCACCAGGGAACTGACCCACATGGCACAGCAGACCTCTCCTGTCTTGCCCGCTGCTCCGCTCAGCAGTGTATTTCAGTGGATCTGCCTGTTTGCTCCCTACTCTGTCTCTGGTAAATCCTCTCACCCACTGCACCTCTGGCCTGTACCCACGTTCTTGTATGCATAAGTAAAAAGATAGTTAAAAAAAGAAAGAAAAGATGTACAATACCTTCATCACTCTTGAGTTACCTCAGTCTAGACAGTCCCACCCATACCTCCTTTTAGAGGTATCTGTTGTTCCAGTTATTTCAAACAGATTATTTTGCTTGATTTAGGACTTCATATAAGTGAATCATATATACTTATTTGTGTAACACTTCTTTCAGTTTACCTTAGGGTTTTTGAGGTTCATTCATGTTATATGCCATATATACATAACACATTGGTTTGTTTTCAAAAGTGATTGTCCTGCTGACAAAGTATGACCCAGCTGACCCCCATTCTCATCAATTCTCATTCAGTGTTATCAATCACTGTAATTTTAGTCATTCTGGGTTTTGTACTGGTATCTTACTATAGTTTTAATTCCCATTTCACTTATGACTATTAATGTTGAATTTTTAAAATTTATTTATTGATACTACATTTTCCTTTATGACATGGCTACTCAAATTTTTTACCTTTTTTTGAGGGTTTTCTTTTTTATTATAAGCTATAAGAATTAGGAGTCTCCTGGTGGCTCAGGGGTTAAAGACAGTGCTATCAAGCTGTCAGCAGCTACGGCAGCATGTGTTCGATCCCCGGCCAGGGAGCTGACCCACATAGCACAGTGGTCTCTCCTATTTTGCCTGCTGCTCCCTTTAGTAGTGTATTTTTTTTTTTAAAGATTTATTTATTTGTGCATACAGAACTGGGGTACAGGCCAGAGGCTCAGGGGCGGCGAGAGGCTTCACCAGAGACAGAGTGGGGAGCAGAACAGGCAGATCAACGAAGTGCACTGCTGAGGGGAGCAGCGGGCGGGTCAGGAGAGGTCTGCCACGCCATGTGGTCACCTCCGGGGCAGGCGGGAATCGAACTTATGCACAAGTGGCTTTAGATTCTCAGTGCTGTGCTTTAACCCGCTGCGCCACCAGGGAGGGCCCAGCAGTGTATTTTTTAAGTAGATGTGCCTGTACTGCTCCCCACTTTGTTTTGTGAATACTGTCAGCTCTTGCACCTCTGGCCAACACCTCAGTTGTTGAATGTATAAACAAATAAATATTTATTAAAACAAACTCTTAAGAATTTTTATTATAATCCTATAATAATTATTATCTATCCTGTATATAGATTCTATGTAGGTTGTATGCTCTTCTTTTCTGGTTTTTGCTTTCTTTGTTCTATCTAAAAATCCTCGATCTACCTCTGTTCCAAAGACATAAAGATAATCTTTTTTTTTCCTCTAGAAACTTTATAATTTTAGCTTTGACTCTTAGATCTCAGGTCTGTCTTAATGTTTATGTATAAAATAAGTTAGTGGTTAAATTTCATATTTTTCCCATGTGAAGAGCATGTGGTTTCAGCACATTTAGTGGGAATACTTTGTATTCCCTCCTATGTTGGTCATAAATCAAGGGACTTTAAAATGTGGGTGTATTTCTAGACTTCCTATTCTATTATGTTGATTTATTTGGCTATCCTTAGGTGATTACTATCTAATCCCGATTAATGTATTTCTGTGGTAAATTTTGAAGTCAGGTAGTATGGTTATGTTCTTTTTTTCCATGCATGCTTTTGATATTCTAGGTTTTTGCTAGTATATGAAATAGCTGACATACTTTTATATTTTGACATTATACCCTGTTGCTTGTTGAAATTATTAGTTCTAGTAGTTGTTTGTAAATTTCAAGTATCTTATGTAAACTCACATGTAGTATGTGACTAGAAGCAGGTCGAGGGCCCTGCCTGGTTGCTCAATGGGTTAGGACACAGCACTGCAAGCTAGCCACAGCTTCTTCAGTGCAAGTTCGATCCCAGTCCAGGGAGGTGATCCACATGGCATGGCAGACCTCTCCTGTCTCTCCTGCTGCTCTGCTCAGCAGTATATTTTGTTGATCTGACTGTTCTACTCCCCACTCTGTCTGTGGTGAAACCTCTCACTGCCCCTGCACTTTAGGCTTGTTCTGCATGCATAAATAAATAAAACTTAAAAAAAAAAAGAAAGAAAACAGCTTTATTTCTTCCTTTCTCATCTTTATACACTTCTTTTTCTTGTCTGGGTATACTGGCTCAGATCATAGTGTTTAATAGACATGGGCATCCTCTCCCTTTTTGTCATGCTTGGGCTGGAAAACCTTTGATATTTCATCAAGTGCAAAGTTAGCTGAAGGTTTTCCATAGGTGTTCTGAATTAAATTATCCTTTATTTGTAATTTGCTAAAAGTCTTGGTAATTAATAAGTTTGGGCATTTATTAAATATCTCTTATGTATTGAAATAATCACAAAGTTTTCTTCTTTTTAATGTGGTGAAGTGCATTGTATTTTTAATGAGCGTTTAACCAATATTGAACTGCTAGAATATACCCTATTTAAAGATACATTCTTTTTATACCCCTGGAATAACATCATTAATGTTTTGTTAATTTTTTTTCCTCTGTATTCATGAAGGATGTGCCTCTTTCTCATTTTTGTGTCTTTTACAGTTTTCATTTTTGGTATCAGGATTATGCTGGCCTAATAAAAAGGATTGGGAATTATCCCCTCCTTTTGTATGTTCTAAAAGAATTAATAAAATTGCTATTACAGCATCTTTAAGTGTTTGATGGAATTTATAAATAAAATCATCTGAGCTTGGAGTTTTCCTTATGAGCAAATATTAATCAGATGTTCAATTACTTTAATAGATATAAGGCTATTCAGCTTTATTTACTCAAGCTTTACTTGTGCTCTTCAAAGAATTTGTTCATTTCTCTTAAGTTGTCAAATTTGTGTACATAAGGTTGTAGGTGCTATTCCTTACTATTTTTTTCTCTTTGAAGTTAATCATTCCGAGTACACTAATGTATATTTTCTATAAATATAATTACAATATAACTATCAAAACCAGGAAATTGATTTTGATACATACTGCTCTCTAAACCTCAGAGGATTTCATTTTCATTATTGAGCACATTTTACTCAGCGAAAGGACACAGTGCAAAACCTTGTGTTGAATTTAGTTGTTACAGCTCTTTGGTTTCCTTTTGCTGGAGCTCCTAAGAGGCTCTCTCTTTGACTCCCAAGACTCACACTTTTGGTAATTGCTACCAGTTTTGTAAAGTGTCCCTTGTTTTGAATTAATCTGAGGTTTCCTTATTGTTACTTTCGGGTTTTCATCAGGTGAAATTTTGTTTTTCTCATTGCCTCTTATCTGTAAGTGCATGATTTTGATTTATCCCATTACTGATTTACTTATTTTGATCATTTCATTGAGTTGGTATCTGCCAGACTTCTTCACTGCAAATTTATTACTTTTCTCTTTGTAATTAAGTATTTTCTATCAGTGTTTTAAAACCATGTCAGGATCCCAGTGCTCATCAGATTTTCTATAGAAACATTCATTTATCATATCAGTATGGGTTCATGGTTTCCTGTTTTAACCAGTAAATTATAATTTATTGTTAACTCTTATTTAGTCTTTTTAAATTATGCTAGACTTTGCTAGTGGGAACTTTTTTTTTGGGTTCATGTGGTTGGAAAATCTTTTTGGCACATGAGTATTTCCAGACTCATTTTCTTCTCTCCCTTACCTGGGCTCAGAATCAGCCATTTTCTCACAAAATTCATAGGTCCTTTTACTGGACAAGATCTGATGCTTGGTATATTTATTTTAATGGGTTTCACTTCTCCCAGGCTTTCTTAGAAGGCAGACATAAGGCTGCATTCATGCATTTACAGCTGCAGTGCCCACCTGGTTTCTTTGTGGGTGCATTCATCACCTTACTGAAGCTGTGACTCCCCAAGCTGGGCCACCACTACACAGATTTCCTTCCTTATCTTCTGGAACCTTATTCCCTCCCATTGTGCCATCCCTGCATGGATACCCTTCTTCCCTATTTGATTTCTCATACACTATCTCTGGCCATTTCTTCCTGTCACACACCCTTGCCTGTTGGGGCTTAACCACCTAATGCTCTGGGCCCTGTCACTCCATGCCAGGCTACAACTTTGCATGGATGACCCTTTAATTTTGCTGAAGCTTCCGTACCCTTGGTATGGAAATTACATTGTAAATTGAATTACTTTTTTAATTTCCTTTTGAATTATTTGATGTTGGCATATAAAAACACAACTGATTCCTATGTATTGATCTTGTACTAGGTAACTTTCCTGATTTCATTCATTAGCTCTAGTAACTTCTTTGTATAAATACAAAGTAATGTGCTCCCTAAGATATTTTTACTTCTCTCTTTCAATTTGGGTGCCTTTTATTTTTCTTACTTTATTATTCCAACTAGAATTTTGAGGACAGTGGTAGACTGCAGTGGACAGAACTTTCTCCTTCCTAACTTTTAGAGAATAGTCTGCCTTTCAACACTGTTAGCTATGGGTTTTTTTTAATCTCTATTATTAATAGGAGCATGATGCCATCTGGTAGATGTACCTTACTTTATTTAATTGAACCTCTTGCCACATTAAGTGGTTTATGATATTTTGATATTACTAGTAGTGCTCCAGAGATTAATGTTGTATCGTGTCATTGGATGTTAGTGAAGTGTTTGTATCATCTTGATTCCTAGAAGTGGGTATTTCTTGATTTCGCTTTAACTGAGGATTTCTAGCTGTTTTCCTTGAGAAGTAGGTAAGAATCTCAGTTTGGTTCCAGCTAAGCATTACTGCTAAGATAGGAGAGTTTGTGGTGGTCATGCAGGACAGGAATATTTTCCAGTGAGGGCTCAGGAGGGCCATCCCCTAGATTCTGATTAGAATTAACTACTAATTCTACTGACTAGAATTAGAATTTCTAATGAAAACTGGAACTCAGTCTTGAGCCAGCTGAGTTCCTGACTGGAATTAAATGAGTGGCCCCTTATGTAGCAGAGCAAAGGCAGAACTCACTCTTAATGGAAGAGAGCGTCATATGGTGAGTCTGTGATTCTTTATGCACTTGTGTTCATTATCCACTACAGCATTGCTTATCTTCTGAAAGCAGAGAAAGGCATGATCCACTGAGAGACAAAATATTTTAGTGCAGACTTAGATGATCACAATTTTGGAGTTAGCAGATAAAAACTTGAAAATACTTTAAATTACTAGCTTAACCACAGTGATATGCCACTCATAACTATACAGCCATCAACAAATATGGATGAGACTCTGGGGAGACTGGAATCATACACAGTCGGTATTTTGGAAATAGTTTGGTAGTTCTTAAATAAGTTGAACAGAGTTACTACATAATACAACAGTTCTGCTCCTGGGCTTATACTCAAGAGAAATGAAAATCTTGTATGTGAATGTTTATAGCAATATTGTTCTTAATAGCCAAAAAATGAAAACAGCGCAAATTATCTGGTAACTGGATAAATAAAATGTATATCCATACAATGGAATTTTATTTAACCAAAAAAAAAATAAAAATAAAAAAGAATGGAATTCTAATACATGAGGCTGTAATGCTATGTGAAATAAGCCAGATACCAAAACAAATTTTTGAAATTTCTGGGTAAATCCATTGAGACAAAGGTAAAGTAGACACTACCAAGGACTGGGGTTGGTGAATGGGAGTTATTGTTTAATGTGTATAGATGGGGTTTTTGTTATATAATAAAAAATGTCTGGCTGTAGATAGTGTTGATATTTGCAGAACTTTGTGAATGTACTTGATGCCACTGATTTAAACACTCCCAAGTATACAATAATATTTTTTTGTTTTTTTAAAAGATTTATTTATTTATGCTTGCAGAACTGGGGTACAGGCCAGAGATGTGAGTGAGAGGATTCACCAGTACAGAGTGGGGAACAGAACAGGCAGATCTACTGAAACATACTGCTGAATGGAGCAGTAAGCGATCAGGAGAGGTCTGCCACACCCAATGATAATTGTTTTTTAAACCACAATAAAAAGTGTTTTGTTTTTTTTTTAAAGAAATGAACAGATACAGATTAACCTTGAAAACATACCTAGTATAAGAAGTCAGTCACAAAAGATCATAGAGATCATGTATTATAAGATTATATTTATGTGAGACTTCCCAAATAAGGAAATCCATGATGATAGAAAATAGGTTAATTATTCCCAGGGACTGGAAGTATTCCCATGGCTAGACAGTGGGATTTGATTGCTAAGGAATAAAGAATTCTTTTTGTAATAATGAAAATATTTTAAAGTTTTATTATGATTGTTGCATAACCTTGTGACATAGTAACAGCACTGAATTGTTAACTTTAAATGAATGCAGTGAAGATTATATGAATTATATTTCAGTAATAATAAGCTTGAAGTGATAAAATAATAATACATATTATTGGGCAAATGGGTGGAAATTGTTACCTGAGAAAATGTAAATATAGCAATATATAATTGTAATCAGAAAACAGAAAAGAGGGTATAAATTGATGAACAATACCAGGTCTTAGGTTCAGGAATTTCTTTAAATACCTATAAAATACAAACAGGTTAAAATATAAATAAAACATGGCCCTCCCTGGTGGCACAATGTGTTAGGACATAGCACTGTGAAGCAAGCCACAGCAGCTTCAGTACAAGTTCAATCCCTGACCCCAGAGCTGACCCACATGGCACAGCAGACCTCTCCTGTCTTGCCCGCTGCTCTCCTCAGCAGTGTACTTCATCGATCTGCCTATTCTGCTCCCCACTCTGTCTCTGGTGAATCCTCTCACTGCTCCTGCACCTCTGGCCTATTCCCCAGTTCGGTATGCATAAATAAATATAATTTTTTTAAAAAAATACAAATAAAATCATTCCTAGGTGCATCATAGTAACATTCCTAAGAACATCATAGTAAAATAAAATAGCTAAAAACTGAGAACAAAACAAACTAAAGCAGTGGTGATGAGGGGATGGGTTGGAGAATGATCTACTACCTTTAAAGAATCAGCAGTGAATGGTTGATAGCTGTCATCTGAATAGGTGGAATTAGAGGAAGGTTGCTAAACCATTGAGTTGGGCAGGACTAAGCATTGACAATGCTAGTAGATTGGTGAAAAGATATGAAAAGATAAATTCTTGTGAAAGAAGTTACTGGTTTTCAGATTGTCATATGTCCACTTCAAGAGATGTAGAAACTTTTTCTTAGAATATTTCATGGATAGTTGTAAGGAAATAATTTTGAATCCTTAGCTTCCATATCTACTCTTTTCTAAAATGGAGATTTCTGATGGATAGTCTCACTGAAAATTTTCCTTTCCAATTCTTTCATAATTACTTTCCCCTCGTTTGCCAAGAAAACTTACTAAACAAGGGTTAAGACCTGATTCATGCAAAGAGGTGGGGGCAGAAGGAACTAACATGACCTTTAACCCAG